>NW_021620828.1:1555333-1593653 GCF_004785775.1 Grammomys surdaster
CCACCCATCCATCCATCCATCCATCCATCCATCCATCCATCCATCCATCCATCTACCCATCCACCCATCCATCCATCTACTCACCCATCCATCCATCCATCCATCCACCCACCCACCCACCCACCCATCCATCCATCCATCCATCCACCCACCAATGAACAAAACAGCATTCACAAAAATTAAAATTAAAACACCAAAGCTGCAAAGCAAAATATTTCAATGGAAACACAAGAGGATATTTAGAGAAAGTTCTGACAGTCCTTGGTGGCTGAAAAGAAGATGACACATTATTGAGTGGCCATTAGTCACCCTGTCACCCCTTTCACCAGTCATCCACCTGCCTCATGTATTCACTGTCATTTATCTGGTTTCCAAGGAGATGACGGCCTATGGGCTTTGTGTGCCCTGAACTCTTGAAGCATTTCTGAGGCTGGAAAATTCTTGTTTAATTAAATTATTTGGGGGATGATTGAATCAAGGAAAATAGTGAAGATATATTCCTTGGATAATACTCCAAGAATAAGGGAGTCATGACTAAAGGAAGGCTGGGACATGTCTTTGGAGGAGTTCATGATAATATGAGGAGAGAGGAAGGGCATCACAACATAAGAATCATGTAAACATCAAATTGGGATAAAATTAGGTGTGGGAAGACTTTTAGGGTCATATGACAAGTTTGTCAGTGCCTAAAAATGTTTCTTTCTCTGTTTGGGATATTTTCCAATTGATCAAGAAAATAGAGGTCAGAAAAATCATGTGTTCTCTTTCACATACAGATCTAGACTTCTAATGTTTGTAATTAAGGGAGCATTACAACAGGTTTATGTTGTGAACATAGATGTGAGACCATGAGAGGGGCATGAAGGCTGTTAAGAAAGAAGGGGAGGTCACCAGCATGAGATATTTGAAGGTTATACCTTCTTCCATCCTCTTCCCTTTCCTCTCTGCTTCCTGGCCCACTAGGATGGGAACAGACTCTGTAACATGCTCCTGTCTTTGTGAACCCAGCTGCTCTGCCTAGTCTTCCCTGAGATGATGGACACAGTGATCCAAATATAACTAGTATACGAATGCCTCAAGATTTGATAGTGGTTAACTTAGTGGCACTTGCTGGTGATCCATGGGCTGACTTTATACTTTATTGTCCCATCTGGGACAGTTTTGAAAATGTTCTAATGTTACACTAGGTGGGACGAGGCAAGACAAACAATGGGGACTATCATGGACCAACCAGAACTTACTAGTCATTAGCAGTTTGTGCATCTCACCCTCCATCCTCTACTCTCTATGTGCTTTCCATCACATGGGTGGCGATATGCTCCCACTGTCTGGTGGGAGTATTGATAGGAAGGTGATCATTTTGTTGAGAATTTGGAGTCTATAACATTTGATTCTACTTGCTGGATGTTAGTTGTCCAAAAATACTTTTGCTGCGACAGATTAGAAAGAACTTCATGCATTTTTTTCCTCTCATGATTTATCAATGACCTTTACTCTTCCACTTGGGAACAGTCATCATGCCTGAACCCTGGTCCTTAGTCTACTGGCTTTTCTTGAATTCGGGAAAGGGCTTGTGCTTTTTTCTAGCATCATTAAGAATTCTGGATCATTTTTGTCGATAGAAGCTTCATCTCTGGCCACCAGATTCTTATGGAATATTATACAAATTGCCCAAATAAGTCTTCTCTCTTACATTCACCCTTCCTTAGGCAGAACTCTGTGGAATGGCTATTGCTACAATGGGTTTAGCTGTGGTTTTCCTCATCATGAGATTCCCAAAGATGTCAAAAGAAAATGTCTTTGGCCCAAGGGACAATGACACATTCTACACTCTGGCTACCAGATATGCTTTTGAGTTTACACTTTAAAGTCTCATTATATGCAAATTTTATGATATAGTTTATACTTTATAGTTTATAGAATACCTAGATGCTGTTAAACGCATCTGAGTATCAGCTAGTATGAATGATTATTGACTTTTGAATATTTATTGATTAAAAATGAACATCAAGTTGTGATATATGAAACAATTATTTTTAATAAAAATAAATAAAACATCAAAGTAAATGTTTATATAATATAAATAGCATTTTTGGATGACTAGGGATATTGAAGATTTTTAAAATACTTATTGACCACTTGTGATTTTGAGAACTATTATTTTATTAGCCCCTTTGTTGATGGGCAGTTTTGTTTTCATGTTGCTGAATTTTTTCAGTTTGTTGTAAATTCTGGATATTAGCTTCCTACCTGAAGAACAGCTGGTAAAGGTTTTCTTCCCACTCTATAGGCTACCTGTTCTCTCTGCTGATAATTCCTTCTACTTTATAGCTGCTCATTTCACGCAGCCCAGCACTGTGTGTGTGTGAGTGTGTGCGTGTGCGTGTGCGTGTGTGTGTGTGTGTGTTGAGTCTTAGGAATAATTCCTGTTCTACTGAAGTTTAGAAAGATACCTGATGTCTTGAAGTTTTCTTGGACATGTCTTATGTTTTCTCCTATCAGTTTCAGTTTTCAGGTTTTAGACTAGGTTTGTGGGTGCACTTTGAATTGATTTTTTACAAGGTGAAAAGATATGGATCTGATTTCATTCTTTTGTAGCTGCCTATCCAGTTTTGACAGCACTATTTGTTGAGTAGGCTATCTTTTTTCCACCATGTTTTTGGTACCTTTGTCAAAAATTAGGTGGCTATAACTTTGTTGGTTTAAAAATAATTTAAGAGAAAAAAAGATAACTTTTTTTTTTACAAATGACATCTTTTTTTTTATTGGATGTTTTATTTACATTTCATATGTTATCCCCTTACCCCATTTCCACCCACCCCGCCCAGGAACTCCCTATCCCATTACCCCTCCTCCTGCTTCTCTGCGGATGTGCCCCTACATACCCCCCCACTCCCACCTCCCCACCCTCAAATTCCCATCCCTTGGGGCATCCAGCCTTCATGAGACCGAGGATCTCTTCTCCCACCTATTCCCGACAGGGCCATCCTCCCTTACATATAAAGCTGGAGCCATGGATCCCTCCCTAAGTGCTCCCAGGCTGGTGGTTTAGACCCTGGGATCTCTGGTTGGTTGGTATTGTTGCTCTCCTCATGGGGCTGCAAACCATTTCAGCTCCTACATTTTAATAAAATATTTTTAAAGCAAAGAAAGAGTTTATGGCATTATTTTACATTTTAAAAATATAGTTTCCTTCTAGCTCTATTGAGTGATAACAGGTATATAGCTAATTTCTCAAATATAATTGGTTGTGTTTTAATAAGGTCACATACCTGGGAAACAATCACGAATTAATGAACATATCTATCATCAACATTTCTACATCTCTCTTTTAAATGGCTTCCATTCTTGCCATCAAGTGGTATTATTATATTACAATTATTCAAACATTGCTTCTTAATTTCAACTATGGAAGCATGTCCAAAATTATGTAGTTGATGAGGGGCAGAGAGAGATACAGTGTCCAATGCCAGGTCCTCAGGTCCTACTATCTGCAGCCTTCTCATGAGCTGTTTCTACATGGGAACATTCTTCACTTCTTCCAGATGCATGGTTTCTGAGGCAGAATGAAACCCTTGGTGTGGTGGAGGCTCTGACGCCTGCTTGCTAGATGTCACTCGTGTCTTGTTTTCAGTTGGGCTTTGAGTGATGCTTCCAGGTAGCTTCTGTATGGGGTGCACTGATCCGTCCTGTAGAGGGCAGACTCTGGTGACAAGTTGAGAGGTCATGTCTGTGTTCCTGCTCATTTGGGTGCTCAGAAATATAACAAGAGTGACTTGAATTTCACTTCTTTATGGCTCGACAGTGTTGCCTTCAAAGTTTAGTTAGGGACTAGATAAAGACTTTTATATAATAAAGGACATGCAGCTGGCCCTTTGCGTGTTTGGGGCAGGGTTTGGTGGGCGTTTGGATATGCCTTCCAGCTTTGATGAATGATCACTGACCATCTTTACCTAGGCCTGCAAAAGTCAGAGTTGGAGAGATGTTCCTAGCTGTCACCCATAAGCTCTGAGGAAGACAAGGTCTCATTTTTCTTCATCTAGTCATGGAATTCTTCCCTTGCTTAATGCCATGTTGTAGAGTCTCTGGGATGTCCAGAGCTGCAGTGAAATTAGTTAGAACAATGATATGGTTAGATGTTGGAATTCCTCAAGGACATCACTTGTGGAATGTGTCTTAAAGTGATTCTGCTCTTGGGAATCACGAAGGAATCATCTCAGGGAATCATCTCTTGGGAATCATCTCAGGAACGTTGGGAGTGTCCTGTCCCAGGACTATATCCCACTTCTAAGACCACTATGATGGCTGTGTAAGAACAGTCTCAACACTGGATCACAGAGCTCTTCCGTCTGAACATTAACAATGATAATCTCAGAATCTGGGGTCCCTGGGGGTTCTCTTCACTATGGAGCCTGTCCCTCCTCTGTCCCCCTCCAATTCCTCCATGTTTCTGTTCCCACCCTTCCTCTGGCAGCCCTCTTCTTGGGTCATGATGTGTTGCAGCTGATGTTCTCGGCTCATAGAATGGCCTGGGACCAGAGTACACCGAGGCCTCTGGGGTCAGCGGTGAGGTGGTTTGGCAGGACTGTGGGGAAGGAATCTCATGGAGTATCAATTTCCAGTGTTTGGCTGGAGCTGCATCCCATTCGCTCTCGTCTCTCTAGAGGGAAGATGTGGTCTTGCGAAGCCACATGGAATTGTTGGATAACAACAAGAAGACATAAACAATCGGTACATTCTCCCCAGGAGTTTGGAGAAGCAGCTAGGAAGCAGGAGAGAGGTGGCTGGAGTAGAGGCAAGACTACCTTAGATCTGTATGCTTCTACCCCCAATGACTGATGCCTTGTGAAGGGAAGAGATCAGGATGGCTTGAGCTCATAGGTAATGAAGAAAGACCCCAGGGCCTGGAAACATGCATTTCTAACCTGGTCTACTACTACCTACCCATACCTATTATTCAGCCTATGGTGCTCAGTGTCTATAATTGCTCCTGAGGGAATGTTTGTCAGAGATCTTTGGAGGTCTCTCTGACTCCAGAGTCTTGTGACCACTTGGATTCTTTCTGGTGAAATGTCTCTTTGTTTGCTTTTTCATAGCTGGCTCCTGGGTTCATGAGCTTTCAGCATGGGTATGTTGAATAGTGTCATGGCCCTCTGATCTTTGGCAAGTAAACGTGCCCCAAACTCTTACATGATAAAGCTCTTTTATTATTCAGAGTATCCCTGATTCTTCTACTTAACACTATGGTATGCTTATTAGCTCATGAGGCTGTGTGTTCACAGATACATGCAGTTTAAGTCCAATTTAGGTTGGGTTTCATGAGTGCTGGAGTATGTGCCAATGCTTCTAGGAGAGGGAACGGAGATCTGCATATGCAATGGGGACCAGAGGTTCCCAGCAGAAATGGAAAAGCCCTTCAGGGCTCTTACAAGGCTCAAGAGCAGGTGCAAACGTGAATGACTTTACTTGCTGGCATAAGAGAAACATTCAGGAAATACATGTAAGGACAATTGAATTATCTCGCCCAAACAATTAGATTTGTACTGTTTTGGCCAAAGATCACCAATTACTTTCTGGACTGTGGTTCTCAGTTTTCAGAGAGTAGTCATAGGACTAAACTACAATGGGCTATTTTTGTGTATATTGAAATCAAAGAAAATATTCTCTGAGCATTTGCTCTGTGCCAGGCACTCTGATGGTTTTGAAGAAAGAGCAATCAATAAGGTGCATTTTGTCTCCATGAAATTGGAGCACTAGCCTGAAAGGCAGATCTTACCAATATTACAAATGGTGGGCACAGAACTATGAAGGAAAGGGGACAGAGTAATACAGGTCAAAGCAAGAGACTAAACATAATCCAGGGCCACAGAACAGCTCATGAGGAAGAGGTGCGCAAGCTGAACCCATCATAGGAGCTGGCTGGGTATGAGAGTATGAGGAAAACTTAGAACGGAGGAGATTAAGCACAAGGAACTTCTGAGATGGGAAGATGGCTGGAGAATGGTCAATGTTCTGATTCAGGAAGTTGGATGGAGCTTGTCAAATACCAATGAGTAGAAGTGTGTAGCTGAAGTATGAGGAGTATGAGGAGGAGTGTGAAGAGGAATGTGAGGAGGAGTATGAGGAGTAGTGTGAGGAGGAGTGTGAGGAGGAGTATGAGGAAGAGTGTGAGGAGGAGTCTGAAGAGGAGGAGGAAGAGAGAAGGAGGCATAGTACCTTAAATCAGGGCCCCTCAAACTTTCTTCACCAGAGATCCTTTACCCCCCAAATTTTGTGTGACCTTGGATATACTGGATACATACATTTTGTGTGTGTGTGTGTATGTTATTGTTCATTTTTACATGAAGAATTTTACATAAAGAATTAAATCTTAAATCTTAACTGACTATTTGGTGCTGTAGGGCGTAGAACATCTTCAACATTTTTCAGAGTTGATAATCAGCAATGCTGAGAACATCACTTCATATAAATATGTGGTACAAAATAGCAGAAGTGTATTTAAGATCATTTTAGAAATTACTGGAAACCCTGTCCTGATCCCAAGTCAAAATTCATTTAGTGGACTGTAGATGAAAGTCAAATCGGCATTGCACATACTAACATAGTACATTCCAAAGATATACTAATTTGATTCCTTATAGGCTGAGGATAATATTAAAATTCTTTGTTTTCCATGGTGAAGCCATTTTGTTTATATAAGAACAGAAAATTGGGTATACATAGAAAAAAAAATCTACTGCCTTTCCCCTAATTAAACCAAACCAACCAACCAACCAACCAACCAACCAACCAACCATGAGTTTCCAGTCCCAGTGAGGTGATTTGGTTAGCACTTGTTGACGCTGTGTGGGGCATTGACACATGATGCAAAGTGCACATGTTGTGTGCTTAGAACCAAGATTTTGGTGAATTCCTGTGGTGCATCTCAGGCGAATACGTCTCAGACTTATTACCTGACTGATTTTGAATTAAGTTTTGGCCCCTATACATCCAGAAATATTTTACCCGTGCATGCAATTTTAATAACTCCCACATTCAGACAAGGCAATCTACATTTAGTCATGCCACACCACGTGGGCTCCACAACCCACAGTTGAATAAGCTGGATTTTAACTGACTGCTTTGTGAACCCAGCTCTTGGCTGTGTGCTTAGTGGTGGGAACATCTGGGAACGGATAACAGAAGTTCAAAAAAGACTGATAACCTTTGGGGAGACAATTCACACCCTAGGGCCTTCTTATACTATCTCTTTCTTCTGTTGATCACCATGTTCTATGTTACAGTGCATTTTATGGGAACTGTAATGCTAGTTGTCTGGTTTGGTTTTGGGAGCCCCTCCAGACGAAAGTTTAGTTATAAAATCTCGTAGGGGTGGGTAAGATGGCAAATGTCTTACACTCTATGTCAACTTTCACATGTGTTTCTGAAAGTCAAGTGTTCTGACCCTGTTCTCAAATTCTGCAGATACTTTCTGCCTTGGGTCTGTGAGTTCCTTTATGGCACAAGGGATATTTTAAAAATCCTGCAGATATTTTTTAAAATGCAAAGCATAACAGAAACAGGATTACTGATTCACAATTTTAATCTAACAGAGACCAGTTTTTCCCAGTGGGGACTCACTGTTGTATGTAATGCCGTATGAAGTTCTTGAGGAATAGAAAAGACAAGCTGGATATGGTCCCTGCAGCTAAGTAGCAGACCTGTTATCTGGGTGGAGCCTAGTAAAGGCTGATATTCATGGAACATTCTCAAACAAGATACACTGGAAGTGAATTGCCTTAACTTAATTGTCTTAACTCGTCAATGTTCTGAAGTGTTTTTAACTCTCCTTATTATTTTGGAGAAACTGAGTCTCCTTTGCTTAAGTGACTTACTGGCTCAGGTCCCCACCGCTGTAAAATCTGGGTTCAAACCTCCATCTGTTAGAATGGAAGCTCAAGTTCCTCATATCCTTCTATGCTGCCTCCAAAGATCCCAAGTTCCCAAACAGTGAAACAGGCAACACATAGGACCAGAATACAAGAATCATTTTGTTGTTACTGTTGTTGGTTTTAAGTTTAATGCATGTTAACCTCCAATTTTAGATTGCTGGGTCAGTGGGACTGTGCTTGGCTGGTGGTTTTCCTGTATTTGTTTTTCTTCAGAAGAGCAATGAGGCACAGCAGCTAACACTCCATGTCAGCCCAGATGCTCCTCTCCTTATAGGAAGGTGACAGTACTTTATGACATGGAAGGATCATGAGAACTGGCTGTTCACACCGAAAAAAAAAAAAAAAACAAAAAACAACAACCCCACATCCCAGCTCTGACATTCATTTCAAGCAAGTTCTATTTGGAGAAAACAGAAAAGCAGAATGCTTCATCGGAGAAAGTTGACATTCTTATTGAGAAATGTTGGTGTAAGGCTGGGCTTCGAAAGGCAGAGCCTCTAACCCTCTAAAATCATAGCACCCAAACAAGGTAGAATTTTGTCTTTCTCATAAAGATGCAGGGACAGCCTCAGACCCAGATTCTCTGTTAATTGTTTGATGTTACTGGTCTGGATTTTGACCTCAAGGTCTGAGATACAACCTTGTATCCAGGCAACAGATATGAGGAGGAAAGAAGATGAAGAGTCAAAGGTACCTATTGCTGTCTTTGAAGAAGGCTGCTGGAAGCTGCCTCTTTGTAACACATTCACCATGTTGGCTGGCAATTACCAAAATTCCGGTAACGCCTCACTGCAAAGGACATATAGTCTTGATCCTAGAGGACCATCTGCTCTGTGAAAAATGAAGAAAATGAGAATGACCATCTGGGGACAGCTAGCAGTCTGCCACCACGACTATGGAATTTGGCCTTTGCTCCCCCAACCACTTCTCAAACTTTGAACATCTGTACCCACTTAGTGGACATTTGGAACCAGACCAAGACACAATGTCTCAATAAAGTTAAAAAGACATTTGTCTCAATTCTGAAATAAAGACAAAGCACAAGATTTTAGAATTAATGATATCTTGATTCCATCTGAGTGTGAGGGATGGTGCTTCTTGCCACCTTTCATCAACCACATCTTTTTGGGGGGCCACAATAGAGAGTGGACTACGGAGGGCAATCCTGCAGATGGTTCCTTCTCTTACTTATGAATTTCACTGAGTAAAAGCTCAAGTTACAGTCAGAAAGAGCAGCAAGTGATCAATGACACTGTCTAGTCATCCTGGATATTCCAACCAGAGATGGAAGTGGAAACCTGAGAAAAATTTTTTTTTTAACCGAAGGACACTCCCCTAACTGTGTCAGAACCTTGCTGTATGTAGGATCTGCAAAGTTGAGTGTCTATTGAAGGTGTGCCATGAGATTCCTTATGTGTCTCTGATTTGATTGTGTATTGATTGACAGGTAATTTCAGCCAATAACAATGCATGTCTCACTCCATTGATTAGAGTCAGTGAGAGCAAACACTTCCTGGTTTGGGAAATTATTTTCTCACACTTAATTCTTTTTGTAATGGACAAAATTTGAATCTTCCTTGTTTGGTTTCTAAAATAGAGACAGTCACAGGACCTACCTTTCTGGCTCAGTTTTCATTCTTCTACCTTGCGAATGATGAGCTTTCATTCTTGAAGTGTTAGATTCTGGAAACCTGAATTACTAAAATAAACACGTGTCCTTGTGTGCATGCCTCTGTGTGTGTGTGTGTGTACTGGACCTACCATTTAAAAATTAGAAATAATCTTCCTTTGCACCATGAGTGCTCTACTGTGTCTTTATTTCATAAATGTGTGAGTGCTTTCATAGTCCCTGGGGGAAAGCGGTCCCTTCCACATGCCTGCTTGTTTCTCTTGCACACTGGAAAGGAACAGTTGGGGTCATGAGTTCATGGCTTCTGCTGTTATCTTTAACACTAAACCCAGATCCTAGGGCATTATCACTGAACAACAGTGGTTTTCTGTAAATGAACCTGGGGGATGATTTTCAATAGGAGCCCCTGCGTATGTGGACTGTGCAGCGTCTTCTCAGCATGACCACATATACCTTGTTTCACACAGTATATATTTGTTCAACACAACAATCTTCACTTCTAGTGCATGGGTGTCTAGGTGTGAATGGAAACTGTCTCTACCCAGCAATTTCTAGAGAGAATTACTGGAACACAACCCCTACTCTGTACCCCAGTGGCTTTATTGTAAATGGTACATTTGCTGCCTCATGGTACAATGTTTCTACGTAATTTCCAATAGTCATTTGGTGAAGACATTAATAACCAACACATTCCACTTTCTGTATTTGAACTTTTCTTTTTTGGAGTATTTTAAAAGCATCCTGAATAGGGTTTTTTGTTTGTTTGTTTGTTTTGTTTTGTTTGTTTTTTTATCAGATTATACTGCTCAACTTTGGTCCTCTTTCACTCTTTGGTGACAAAATTAATGAATATCCCAAAGAATTTATTATTTGTGTTTTCTTTGAAGATGAGGTCAAATCTCAGCTGCAGCCCGGCAAGTATTTATTTCAGACATGGTGACCAAGGCCATGTAGATTGCTGACTTATCCTAACTTTACGATCACTGCATCTTCTTTCCTTTTGAGGGACATCCCTGTTGTCCTGGGATGCAGATTCAGGTTGTGTTCACACTGGACCTTGCTTAGGATTGATGTGCTGACATTATTTTGAGCGGGACATTTGCACTGCTGTCTGTGTCACCTGCTCTGAGGCTTGAGTGGTCACTTCTGTGATTTGGGGCAACCACTTAGCACACTGGTAGAACAGAAGCACAAATTGGACCAGTGAACAACAGAATCTGGAGACAAACTGGTCTGTTCATTGAATGCCAGCAGTGGTTAGCTGTCCAGCTGTTACTGCATTTTGGGGATTTCCTTGGAAATCATAGCTGTATAATTTTCAGATCTGTAAACAAAATTATTTTATTTTTCCCATGAAGCCACCAGTCTCCATGTACTACCCTGTAGGAGCCCAGACACTTTGGAATCACAGTGTATCTGGAACACAGTGGAGAAGTTGGTATGGGTGTGAGACTGGCTCCTAAGGACATTTAAAGGGAACAGAAGTCCCAAACTGAAGGAACAAGAAGGCTGGGCTTCTAGAGCAGCGAATGAAGAGTTTTAGCTGTGTTCTTACAAGTGTCTCTATTTCTTTCCTTTTTGTACCTTACAGAGCAAAAGCCAGGGATCTGTCTTTGTCCGGATCCACGCCCCATGGCAGGTGCTGGCCAGGGAAGCAGAGTTCTTGAAGATCAAAGTCCCCACCAAGAAAGTATGCACTTGTTGTTTCTCCGGGATTCTGGGCCTCCTGAGGGCTGCATGTGGATGACTTGGGATCTGGGCCAGGTGGATGTGGCTTTTTTTGGAGTTGAAGTCAAATTTGTCTCCCCAGGGATGCTAAGTATGTGCCCATGGGGTGGGTGGGACAGAGAAGAACTGGTGTCTGTCTGTCTGTCTGTCTGTCTGTCTGTCTGTCTGTCACCTGGGCTGTGCTGTCTGGAAAGCCAAACATCTTATCTTTTTTCCCATTGTGCCTCCATTGCTGTTGTTCTTGAAGGTCTAGAACCATCAGGCATTTCTCTGTAGTGAACCTGGCAAGGGGATCCGACAGAGAGGTGGGAGAGAAAAACAGCACCAAGAACGCTATGTGCACACTGCTGCTGTCAAATGGTGGCCTTTGGTCCTCCATAAATTAGGAGGGTCTTCAACACGGGGGTAGATTGAAACCATGTGGGAAGTGTTCTCACAAGCTCCGTACCTGTGTCCCACCTGGAGATTACGGTTCACTTGGTTGGTGTGGAGTGAGGCTCTGGGACCAGGGCCGTGGAAGAGTCATCCCCAGGAGGTTGTGCCGTGTGGGCTGGGCGCCTCACAGTTGAGATGGTGTGGGAGGCAGAACAGCGTATGAACAATTGAAAAAAATCTCCCCAGTGAATTTTCAACTGCTATGTCTCCTTGTACAACAAAATCCAGCAAATAGCTCTTGGGAGAAGAGAATTATTTGTTTCTAAATTTCCCATTCCTTCTCCTTGGGCATTTTAGGAGAAAAAGTGGGACTGCACTCTGACCTTCTGTGATGTGTCTCTGGGAGGGTACTAGGACAGGGTGGTTGTGTTAGTCATGTGTGATTTGTGGGTACGATCTCTCTCTTTGTGTGTTTCTGCCCCCATACAGCGCTGTTTCACAAATGGTGACTTGTTTTTGTAGAGATCGTGATTCTCATCCTAAGAAGCGTTCTATCTCCCTGTCAGGAGCAGAACTCCCTAATCTGCTGCCTCTCAGCAGTGCTGTCCCCATCTCCCCATCTCATTCCCACCATTGAGAACATCCTTAGAGCCAGTAATATCATCTTATAACTGTGCTTGAACCGTCTTCACTTCCAACAGGTCTACTGCCTGTCAAAAATCATTCACCAAATGTCAGTATGTGTTTGAGCCAACAGGAATTCCCCCTCTTCAAGAAGAATAGAGTCTATAGATTCTGTTCTCATAATTTATTAAGCTAGACTAACAAAGGTCCATTAAATAGTAAACAAACACAGATATGAGTTTACTTATAAGTATTTCTGATAAAACACCATTTTGCAGGAGCCACATGTTTGAAATAGTCACACTATTTTATTGGTTATTTATTCACTTATTCAGGACACTGAGAATCTCGCTCTGTACCCCATGCCAGCCTCAGACTTTCACACTTCCTATCTCAGATGCCCAAGTGCTAAGACTGCAGGCGTGTGCCATCATACCCAGCTTCTCCCACAGATACTGTCTCCATATTGCTACGTTCTTTATTCTCTGGATTAGTCGTCTTGTTTCTAATACCACTGATATAAATCCATGTGCCATCTTTGTTCAGAATGCCACTGTTCCCAGCTGATGTATGTCTGGTCTCTTAGCAATACAACCCATGCCTCAGTTTGGGGGTAGAAGTTTCTAGTTCTTTCTAGTAGGATTCTACCTTGCCCAACTCTATTCACCTCTCTTGTCCCTTTTCTTTGGTTTAGTTGAACAGCTGATGTTGTCTTCACCCCATCCTAAGTGTCTCTTGCTCTCTGTTTTCATCTTTACTGCCTGGTGTTTGGGAAGAAGGTGAGCAAATCTCTACTCGGACACTACGATCCTCATGGTTGAGAACTTAGAGATCTGGAGAACCGAGTACCATTCTCTGCATCCCCAGTGTACTGCCTGGCTTTCTTCTTGGCTCTCCTCCCAACCGGCCTGCTCTCTCATGCTGTCTCTCCACCAGCTACCTTCTCTCTTCTCTGTCCTTTGCACCATCAGCCATTCCTTAACGCTTTGGTTTTTCTGCCACCTTGACTCCTCCTGTCCAGACAACCTCCATGTCACCCCTGCTTCCTATCCTCTTTGTCACAACACTGTATTTTCCCAGCTTTGTAAGTTAGCTTCATGTAAATGACATGTCTGTCTCCTCCTGTGCTGCAGCTCCCATATAGTGGCCATTTGGTAGCTGCTATATGCATGTGTTGTACAGACAGGACTTGAGTTTGTAGATGAGTTGACCTGCACATGCCATATTTCGAAGCATCCATCTTTGCGGATTTTCCTTTTCATTTGAACAGTTCAAGGCATTAGACATTATACTACACAAGTCCCAAGAACAGACATGAAGCCTGGAGTTTTTACTCATTTACTGTGTGATTTGAGGATGTTGCTTCCTCGTTCAGAGCTTCAGTTTTCCCGTCTATGATTCAGGCATAATATTGCCCACTGTTAATTTCTTAGTGGGTGATTTTAAGAACCTGGTTCTTAAAGGGTGGTATGGAAATGCAAAAGTTTGTTCTTGAGTCTTTTTTGTTTGTTTGTTTTGAACCATTTTTCTGTGTTTTCTTAAGTCCTAGCACCAAATAAGCTTCCTTCCTGACCCAACAGGCAGCCAGCACTGATGCACTTCCTACTGTGTGGAGTCTTTAGAGAGCCTTGGGGCTACAGAGCAGCCTAGGCCCTGGTAAGCCCAGAGCAGGACCCAGGGCAACAGAAAGTGTGCATAGAACCAGGCAGAAGGCAGCTGTTGAAGCCCAACTATTGAGATCAGTTGTAGGCTATCTGCAGAACAGAGTATAGCTCTGCCTGGAAAGTTGGGGGTTGGGGTCTGGGTGAGGCTGTGACTGCTTCTCCAGGCTGTACAGATAACCAAAACCACTTTCTCCTAGCATTTCCCAGACTCCACACAGGTGGAAGGTTCTGGCATCTGTCTGTGGGTTCAGCCACATGGCCCCTGCTGTTCTCCATATTCATAGCATTTGGGGCCTTGTAGTTGGCCTCACAGGGGGGTCTTCCAAGCAGATGAGGAGGATATAATTTGTGCTGGGTAGGATGCATGTGTTTGTAAAAATTAATCAGAGACTCTGATCCCAAGGCTGGGGGTAGGATAAATCCAGTTCCTGTAGTAACCGAGGGCTGGGGGTAGGATAAATCCAGTTCCTGCAGTAACGGAGGGCTGAGGATCGGGGAAGAGGAGACAGAACAGTCTATTGGAGGGCCAGTATTGTTCCTTTTAAAAATGGGTCTGGAAAGTGACTAAAATGAGAATAATCCACATTTACAGAGAGCCACATCCTGTGGGTGGTGGGGATGTGGAGGAAGAGCAAGGCATGGTATAAGATCTGTTAAGTGTCGTCCAGGTCGGTGAAGACTTGGATCATAACCCAGTAAGGTCCAGAGAGACCGGAAAGATGTGGAGGAAATCATGAAGTTGAGGTCTCAAACCTGCACAAATCCATTGTAATGTGTCCAGGGACTCAGAGTCCTGAGCACAAATATTAACCGGGAGGGGGAATCTTGGAAGGAAACATTTGTTTTCCAAAAACAACAACAGAAGGGCCTGCATTTTGTGAGGGACATTCAACAGGCGCACACAGGAGGAGGTAGGAAAGCTGGCCTTTGGCGCTGAACAGTCTAGGAAGATTTGAGATGAGTCAGGTTGGGGGCAGATGCCTTATCTCTTCTGCTTATTCTGGAGGTGGTGCTTCTAGATCTCAGTCAGCATCTAGGCCGTTTCCCCTCTACTTGCTAATATATGTGAGTGAATACCCCTTTTCTCATCCTGACGTTCACACTCCCCAAGCCTCTAGCAGAGACAAAGCTGGGGATAGATAGGTGTGTGTTTGTGTGTGTATATGTGTGTGTGTGTGTGTATGCATGATAATTGGGGCTTTTATAGGATTATTCTTGTCTATGAAATCATATCAATACAACTCAAGAGGACACCGAGCTGGGATGGGTGGATACCACTTTTGTCTGATCCATCAGCAGTTTGGTGGCTGTTGCTAGGAGATTGACGATTGATATTAAGGGGTCTCAGTGCTATGCCCCAGGAACCCGTAAGGACATCAGATTAAGTGTTCTTTGCATGTAAGGAGATAGTGTTAAGTCAGACTTTTTTTTTTTTAAACAAAGCAGGGTTAGAGATCTACATGCTTTCCATACATGAGTCTCCCTGTAGTGGAGGGCAGGTGTAGGTGCCAGCAAGTTATGGAAATGTCTGGCACAATGCTGCATGTCTCCATGACAATTGCCATCACTGTATGTTTCACAGCCATGAGTGTCAGGCTGCACAGTGGGCACTGGGTTGGGTTGCTTCTGTCTGCACTTTCCCTTTCCTCATCCTTCACAGTGAGCATCTGCAGCACTGTGGGAAATGGGCCCAGTCCATTCCTTCACCAGTGCAGTCAGGAGCCCAGATGCAGTCTGTGGAGAGGCAAGAACAGATGGCCATTAGACCATGGGAAGACTATGGCCCAGTGGGAAGGGAGATTGTGTTTCCTAGGGAGCGGGGTGTCTGCAACATGATGGTTCTGTGTTGGGTCTGCAGGGCCTTGTTTGGGGAAGCTTGTGGGAGGACTCACCACTCAGCAGGGCGAGCTGAGAGAACCTCTTCCAAGTGGAAGCAGGCATGTGACAGGTGTGACAAGGGAAAAAGTTCTACTCTGGGCTCTGCTGTCAGGTGTGAATCGATGACATGTCTTCTCAAAATGAAGTCGGAATTAGAGACTAGAAAGAAAAAGAATATGAATGGCTCATTTTACAACAAAACAACAAACAAACAAACGAACAAACGAAAAAGACTTATACATTCTGGGGCAAGTAGGGAAACTCAGGAAAAATAAAGATGATAGAAATCAAATCGAAACTAAAGATACCAGATGCAAATGAGACAGAGTTTCACACTGAGCTTCCTGGTGGCCAGAGCAACAAGAGCTGTGGCTCATGCCGTCTGCATGAGGAATTGTTTTGTTGCGGAGGTGGGAAGGACAAAGGTTTTATTTTTTTGAAAATTAAAAAAGAAATTTTAGTACCAAAGTATAACTTTCTTTAAAGGCTCTGAACAACATGTAAGAGAATAGGTTTTCAGTCACAAGTTTACATTTGAGGCCAGAATGACATTTAAAAAAAAAGACCTATATATTTAAATAAAAAAAAACATTGTGTGTTTGTGTGTTTGTGTGTGTGTGTGTGTGTGTGTGTGTGTGTGCATATAATGTGAGTGCAGTGTCAGTGGAGGCCAGAAGAGGATGTCATATGTGAGGATGTCATATGTCCTGGTCTGGAGTTTCATGTGGTTATAAATTTATAATCCAACATGGATGCTAGGAATTGAACTTGGGTCCTCTAGAAAAACAGCAAGCACTTCTAACTACTGAACCACCTCCCCAGCTCCTGGAATAACCTTTTCTTTCTTTTTTTTTTTTTTTAAAAAAAGTAATATTTTTGTTAATCCTTTGAGAATGTTATCCAATGTATGTCTTTGTTACAATTCTATTGCTGTGAAGAGAAACCATGACCTAGACAACTCAATGAGAAGAAAGCATTGACTGGGGGCTTGCTTTTAGTTTCAGAGGCTTAGTCTATGATCATTATGGTGGTAAGATTGAAACAGTAACTGAGAACTTTACAAACTGATCCACAGGCAGCAGGCAGACATGGACGCACGCATGCACTGGGCCTAGCATGAACTTTTGAAGCCTCAAAGTCCAATGACATAATTCTGCTAACAAGGCCACCCCTATTCCAACAAGACCACACCTCCTGATCCTAATCCTTTCAAACAGTTCTAGTCCCTGGTAACTAAGCTTTGAAGTACATAAGCCTATGGGAACCATTTTTATTCAAACCACCACAGTGTACTTTGGTCACCGTCACCCTCCTCGCTCCTACCCTACATTCTTCCAGGTCTATTCCCATCTCTCTACCTCCTCAGGATCTCCTCTAGTTTAATATCCCATCCAGCCCAGTTTGTACTTCCCATACACTCTTCATTGGGGCATAGTTAGCTTCCTGGGGTCCACATCCTTAAAGAAAACTAACTTTTCCTTCCCCAGAAGCCATTGGTCATTGGTAGCTCCTCAATAAGGGGGAAGTCTTGTCAATGCCTCCCCCTTTACACTAGTGTTGGCTGACGTGACCTGTGCAGGTAACCATTGCTGTTGTGAGTTCATGAGTGCAGTGGCCCTGCCATGGGCAGACGGCACTGCTCTACTCCAGTCCTTCCTGACTTTTGGCTCTTATGTTCATTTCCCCATCTTCTGCCATGCTCCCTGAGCCTGGTACAAATGGGAATGTGTGTGGGGTGTTATAGATATCCCTGGGGTGATCTGTGCGTGACCATTTCTTATACTGATTTTGGATAAAAATAGAGAATTTGATATTAAAAGTGTAGCTCAGGGAGGGCTTTACTGCAAAATCATTTAAGCACATTTCTGATAAGCTAATGACGTAATCGGTCTAATGGAGCCCACGTTTTGAAGTTCATGTTCATAAAACAGTATTTATTAAAGAATGATCCATTTCTGCCGTTTCCTAATAGAAATCACACGAATGCTATCAACATTTCATTTTTAAGTGTGAGAAACCCAGACTAAGCTTACATAATTCCAATTAAAAAAGAAAGAAGCCTGACAATTCAATTATCTTGAGTAGCCCCTTAGGAGGAAACTATTGACTCCGTTAAGCTTTTTACATGTTTGGGAATTGTTCTTAGATACTTATCACTGCCTCTCTAGGGACTTCTGGTTTGGCTAGCTGACTCCTCAAAGTCTTCCAGGATGTATTCTTTCTTCCAATCCCCACAACTCATGGTCTCTGTCCTGCTTCAGGGATTATACTTTTCTGGGAATTCAGAATGTCTTGCTTTTTGGTTATTCAGATATGAGTATTAGCTGGCGCTCCCTAGTAAAACAGGAGAGAAACAGAGAGAGAGATGGAGACACACTACAAGTTAGTTATGAAGACTGTGGGGGTCCCAAGGTCTACAGTCAGTAAGTTGGATACCCTGGATCCAATTGAGTAGTTCAAGCCTGAGAATCAGGAGAACATGTATACATACTGAACGTTGGCAGTGTCAAGACCCTAAAACTGACATTCAGTTTAATTCTAAGGGGAGAAGAAAATGATTGATATCCTAACTTAAGGTACTCAGGCAGGAGGAACCACCCTCATTTGTGAGAGAGGTTCCCTTTTCTATCTGGTTAGACCACATTAGGGAAGGCAACCTGCTATATATGCTCAGTCTACTGAGTCCATTTCTCACCTCATCTCCAAAGTTCCTTCACAAATATGTTCACAAAATTGTTGGACTAAATATCGGAACAGCCCACAGATCAGTCCAGTTGGCACATGAAATGAAACATCCCAAGACCTACATTTAAAATCCCTTAGGAGACTAGATCTTTGCAATAGAGCAAATACTGGTGTAGAAAAATACACACAAGTCCTGGCTTTGGATTCTGTGAATGTGGTCCATTTGGAAAATGGGTCTTCATGGATGTTATTAGCAAAGATCTCAGGTCATCCTGGTTCTGGCGTGAGCCCTAAATCCAGGGTGCTTAGCACAAGCAAACGTGGAACAGAGGTCGGCAGGGGAGAGGGCTACATGGGGGAGACAGAGTGATGCAGTCTATCAGGGAACACGTGCCGACATCAGAAGCTGGAAGAATCTTAAAATCAAGATGTGAAGTCACAAGTATAATTTCATGGACCAATGATTACATCAACTGAAATCTAAATATAAAATTTCTCCGTGCATTGGGTCAGTTGATGAGAGCTGGTGTGTATTATTTTGTATCACCTCACAATAGGAGTTGCTAAGTACTCATGTTAGCCCCATTTTGTAGATGAAGAAACTTAGTCTCAGCGAGGTTAATGATTTTATCCAAGGTCCTGTAGCTTGGAGAAGAGACCCAGGGACCCAAAATCATGTCTGCACAATTCTAAAGCCATGCTCTTATTCTATTTTCTGAAAACAACAACAACAAACAAGCAAACAAACCAACCCATCATTGAACCAGACTGTACAGTGTAGTCTGGAAGGGCACCTTTCAAGGTTTATTATGCAGAACAATACTGTTTCATTATAAAATGAGATATGATCTAACCTATTAAAGAAGCACTCGTCATTGAATTTTATCTGGCTAATTGAAGCTTGGAGAGGAGAACCAAGGAGAACCGTGGTTCTGTTGTGACCTACACTCTTTCCTATGGAAGCCTTGCTAATGCCCTGAAGCAATGTTGTATAGAGGTATTTCAAGAAATTCATCTAAGATGCTGTGGTAGATACACAGTGGGAGATACACAGGATACAATGATTCCACTTCTGGGGATTAGTTCTATGAGTGACTTACTTTCACCTATAAAGTAGTGAAGACAGAGCCTGAATTCTCTATTTCACTTTAAAAGTCTGTGTCCCATGTGTAAAGCAGATGACTTGTGAGTCTATCATCTACTGAATCTATCTATCTATCTATCTATCTATCTATCTATCTATCTATCTGTCTGTCTGTCTGTCTGTCTGTCTGTCTGTCCGTCCGTCCGTCCGTCCGTCCGTCCGTCCATCCATCCATCTATTTGTCTACCAACCTAACCTTTCTCTATCCTTATTTCTCTATCCCTATGTGTGTATACATATATGTATATGTACATGTATATATGTATATGCATACACATATATGTATATGTAGGTTTTTATTCTTGTTGCTTAGTGGAGAGTCCTGGAGACAGATTCTCTTTGGGTTGTTCACATTCTATTGGGTCCAGTTCTCCTATGTGTGCCTCTCTGCTATCTCTCTGAGGTGAATTGTAGTAAGTTGTCCCACTTAGCCTAGCTGCTTGACCTATACCTACATCTGCTAAATCCCTAGCCATGATGGTATCTCTGGTCTTCCTTTGAGTGTTCCTGCCCACCTGGACTGCTCTCTTCTAACAAGGCCTCTCTGTGGGTCTCTATCAATCTCCTTGGCAGAGACTTTTCTAGAATAACAGAGTAACTTCCTCCTTCGTCTATGGGACAGACATTCCCAAAAGCACTTGTTCCAGGTATTAGAATGGCTTCCTGTTCCTCCCTGAATGAAGCAACTCAACCATACCCTTTGTGCTCCAGTCTCCATCTTGCCCTCCTCACTGGTCCTTTGTTTCTTGTAGCCTGAACCCATCTCTTCTTTCTTGGGTTCTTAGTCACTATACAGGCAACATTTGCCCTTCCCATTGGTAGTTTTCCTCCAGAAGCCTTTGGGAGTTATGCTTGGGTTTCACCTGTGCCCTAAATCTTTTGGATCAGGAATTCATATTTCTTATGAATTTCCTGAAAATAATTGTGTGCCATTGAAGTCATAGTTGCTCAATATGCCTTAGATTGATTGAACCATTGATGCCACAAGGCTGTTGCTCCCTCAGTCCTGGGACCTTCTTTTATTCATGATCCTTAGGTGAGTCTCTCTGCATAAGAATAGGGGTGGGTAGGGGCACACCCTCATAGAAGCAGGAGGAGTGGGGATGAGATAGGGGGTTTTTGGGGGGAAATGGGGGAAGGGGATAACATCTGAAATGTAAATAAATAAATTATCCCCCCCAAAAGCTACCCACTTCCTTGGCAATTAATTCCCTCATCAAATAGTGATCTGTTTACCTTCAGCTCCAAATATTTCCTGACCCCACTGGGGGTGGGATAAGGAGAAACCTGAATGATGTGCTTCTCATCCCAGGCATGAAGTAGCTTCTGGTCAAGAGAAGTGACAAGGACATCAGTGTCTATGCTGGGGATTCTGAGCATGTTCTGCCATGTTGTACATTTGGTTTCCTTCAATTTTACCTTTTCTCTTTGCTCTAGTCCATCCTCCATCCCTCTATTCATCCTCCATCCTTCATCCTCTGCCCATCTGATGAAAATTTCTGAAAATAAGTATGCCCCAGATGTTCTGCTAGTTTAGTCCTGACTACAGCTGTCCTCTAGCTCTGATGACTTTTATGTGGTGAGAATTCAGCATTTTATGGCTAGTTGTAAATTGAGAGACACCCACAGGAAAACAAGAGGGGCATACAACGAGAGTCAATGGGAAGAAGCTCATTTAGCTGAGGGTGGGAGAGCATTCGGGCTCAGCTCTGAAGGCTGGGTAGGAATTCAGAAGTTGGGACAGCAAATGAGGACATTTCCAGAGAGGGAAAGATATACCCCCAGGTCCCAAGGTCAAAAAATCCTGCTTGTGAGAGGAACTGAGAGAAGCCCGAGTGGGAATAGCACAGACTGTGAGGAGAGAACAAGACTGAAGCGGGAGCTGGGAGGCACAGCTCGTAAGGGGCCTTGTCAGCCATGTAATTTAAAAAGCTTGGATTTTATCCCAAAATTTAAAAGTCAGCAAACATTCATTCATGTGTAGAGGACATGCTGACAACAGAAATAAAAACCATAGATGAATACAGGATTGGACAGCAGAGAAAGAACATTTTACTTATTTATTTATTTATTTATTTATTTGTTTATTTTTGGTCAGCATTATCATAGACTACAGAATGGGTCAGACTGGAAACTCAACCTGTAGGCACAGGTAGAGCAGTGAAGGGCTGCTCAGTCTCTGGTTGTGCCCAGCGAGACCTCCCTTCAGGCTCTAGGTTTCCAGCTGAGACAGTACAGCTGAGTATCTCAGCTCCTAGTTTTGCTTCCATTTTGATGGGGGGATGGCTTAGCACTCTCGTGCATGGACAAATGTGCTTACGGGGAGATGTGCAGCAGCCTAGAATTCTCAGCCCTGGTGCAGCCCATGCTGAGTGTCTCTTTGGCACCACTGGGGATGAAAACAGTTTTCAAGAGATGGGAGTTCTGTGCGTCTTTGCTTGGCTTCCTCTTCTCTGGATGCATAGCCTTCCATCCTAGTCCATCTCGTGCCTGGGTCCTCTCGCCATCTTGTCTATTTTGATTATCCACCTGGGTTTTTAGAAATTAAAGGGAGCAGAGGTCATGAGGTAGTCTTCAGACACTCTATGACTGTGGAGATGAGAGAGATGCTAGAAAGGGTGACAGCTGGCCACCAGTGATCTGACAGCTGATGTGGTAACTGAGGAAAGCCAACTAGCAGGCAGAAAGACAGGTAAACTGACTTTATGTCTATCAACCTGATGAGCCCAGGTGGGGTGTCATCCAACTTTATGCCTGGCCTGTATTCTTGCTGACTGATCTATCCTGGCAATTTGCAGAGAGGGCTCTTCACAGACCATGGTAGAACAAAAGTGACCTGGGGATCATTAGGATGATAGCATTTGAATCTTACCTTGCTATACATTTTCAGTGTTTTTTTTTTTTGTTTTTTTTTGTTTTTTTTTTTTGGAGCTGAGGTCCTTCACATATGTTCATTAAACTTGCCAGGCTACCTCAGTTTTCTTATCTGTAAAGTGGAGACAATGACTTGTATATTGTCCAAGACAGACACCACTAGAACCTTGGTTCCCTGCGCCTCAGAAAAGCACACGATTTGAATGCAGGGGAAACAAATCAGCCTTGGGACCACACTGATGTGCCCCTGTGGGGGGTGGGGAGATGAGGAGAGACAAGGAGGAAGAAAGAAGTAAGACAAAAGAAATCTCAGTGAACCCCTTAGACTGTGACAGTGGGGCCAAAACACGCTTTTATGAGAACCACATTTGAACCCAGGAATAAAAAAATAAGAGCAACATACTTTAATGATTATTTATGATTTTAAACACATGAAAGGCACAACGTGTACCCAGGGAGGCGCATCGTGTACCCAGGGAGGCATAATGGGGAACAGCTGGCTAACATGTGTCTTGCCATTTCTGAGGATGTTCATAATTCTCTGATGTCCAAGAATAACAGGAATAATGATGCTGCTGCTGCTGATTATTATTAATGAGAGAGAGCGTTGAGTGTCTTTCTGGGAAGGTGAAATGAGGACCTAAGCTCGGCTAAAAGGCGACATTCATGCTTACTTCCTCCCCTGGGACAGACCATGTGGCTTTGCTGAAGGTGGAAGGCCATTGAGTCAAGGGAAGAGTCCTAGATAGGACATCCAGGAGACCTCCCTACCCCTCTTAGCCTTGGTTTTCTCATCTGTGAGGTCAAGGTCCTGCTCCTCCCTGGTAGGGCTTGCGGTGTCTTCATGGGTTCTGCTGAGAAGCCGCTCATGGTGCAGGTGCTGAGTGCACTGCTAAGCAAACTGCAAGGGGCAGGGTCATTGTTAGAGTTCTTGTTACCCCTGTGCATGGCCAGCAATTGAATCCATCAACTATCAAGCTGCGGATCTCCGGGAGATGCCTAGAAATGTTTGTGCCATGAACCTATGCTTCTTTTCCTTAAATGTTTCAAGTCGTGGTTATGCTAGACTTGGGAAATACCTTCAAAGCTATTTGGCCGAGTTCCCTCTTTTATGACTTGTTAAGTGGGACTGGAGGGACTTTCAGTCTAAGCCTAATTATCCACCACTATTGAGTAAAGCAGTGGTCGCCCACTGCCCCAAGAATTATAGGGGTTTCCATCTGGCCTACTGAAATAGGTGCCATTCTCACTCCTTCCAGATGGTTCTTTCTCTTATGTGGAGTCATTTTTCACACCTATGCAGCCAAGTGTTCAGGGGTTCAGTAGACCTCTGTGCTTCTTTGAGCGGGAACCCTCTTAGTGGATGAATTCTTGTCTTTAACTCTGTAGGTTTATATCCTTGCCCCTGTACCTCAGGGAATCTGAAGCGATCTACTTGCTTTCCCCGAGTTCTCTAGGCAGGGACCTGGAGCTACCCCAGGACCCATCTTGTCTGTTTTCTCCTCTGCTGTCTGAAGGTTACGGTCTGGGGAACCATTATATCTTGCATTTTGTCTGGGTATTTAGGTTTTCTCAGGACTGGGGTCTGTTATTCTTTTGTGTTGGGAAATGAAAGCGTCTCAGTGAGTGGTTTGTGTGTGTGTGCGCGTGTGTGTGCATGTGTGTATATATGTGTGTATATAGGCACACATGTATGTAATATATATATATACATATATATGTATATTTTTTCACATATATATCTGAAGATTGGATGAAATATACTATAAACCATTAATAGAGAGTTCCTCAGGAGAAAAAAGTAAGACTGGGTCAAAAATGAAACAAAAAACCTTTACCATTTTGTTAGTGTTTTCCTGATTTTTTTTTTAATTGCAGAACTACACTAATTTATTTTAACTGAAAATAAATAAAAACTACTCAGAAGCTATAAAGTGGTTCTTGGTCAGTTATTGGCTGGGAGGACTCCCCACCCCCACATCCCACCCCCACCACTGCCTGTCAGTTTTATAACAAAATGAGCAAGAAGGTGGGTGGTTCTTCAGTTGAAGCCAGCTGAAGCACATTGCATACACACACCAGTGGCATGCTTTTCAGACTCCCCAGCTGAAAGTGTTGCCACCTTTCCTGGAGCCTCAAAGCCCTCTGCATACCCTTGACGGACATTATCTCAGGGCACCCTCATGCGTATTCTCTGCAACTTGAAACTAGCATGGCAGAGAGGACGACAGATTTTTCAGTCAGAATGCCCTGCATATGCTGGTTCTTGTTCTATTCATCACAACAGCATGAAAAAGTTAACCCAATTTCAGTAGCTTAATAGTAACTTACTAGTAGCTTAACGCTATTTAGTAGCTTAAATTTACTTAGTAATTTTATTACTAAATAATTACTAAATAAAATTTATGTAGTAGCTCAATAAAAATAAAAGCTGTAATGTAGGCGTAAGTAGTCAGAATTGAGCAGGCGAGGGTGACTTTGTGGTCAGTAGCGTGAGCAGAGGTGAGGTCAGGATCACTGGATTCCACTCAGTGGCGTGCCAGCAGCTGTGGTCTCTTGGTGGCTTGAGGTTCAAGGTGAGGGTGTTTCCATACCTGCTGTGTACAGGGAAGTTTAAGGGAGTCTAGCTAGGTGCTTTCCCCTCTCTGGGAACTCTCAGGACATTTTAGGATGTAAAAAGATTAGGGTGGAAGCTGCTGATCTTATAGGATGGACTGACTAGTACCCCTTCTGTCATATTGTTCTGATCAGGCAGCTACAAAGCCCAGCCAGGTTTGGGGAAGGAGAGGGGGAAGAATGTTCTATCTGGAAAGGAGAATGACCTGTGCAGAGCCAGTATCTATCATCAGAACATCACAGCATTTCTGAGTTTTGTCACCTGTGCTTCAATCACTGCATTTAGAAACCTGTAAGTCTAAAGGTCATAAAGGATGCTAGGGGGATGGCTTAGAGGATAAGAGCCCTGGCTGCTCTTCCAGAGGTCTGGGGTTCAATCCCTACTACCTCCTCACAACGTTCAGTTGCAGATTTGATGCCTTCTTTTGGCTTCAGTGGGCATCAGGCACCCATATGGTGCACAAGCATACAGGCAGGCAAAGCACCCATAAAATAAAAACAAATAAACATTGAAATAAAAATAAAAGCACTAATGTAGCCATAAGTGGTCTCTGCAACATAAACAAACAAACATATGAACTATAACTATTAGTGATCATTATGATAATATGTCTGTATCTTACACAGGTCAGATATCACTGAATGTTTAATACTCTGTGTGTGTGTGTGTGTGTATGTGGGGTGATGGGAAGACAGCTCAGCTGGAAAAGCGTTTGTCACACAAGCACGGGGACCTGAGTCCAATCCCCAGCCTCCATGTAAAAAGGTTGATGCAGTGACAGTCACTTGAAATCTCAGTGCAGAGGAGGCAGAGCTAGGAGGATCCCATTGTACCTAATTGGGCTGTGTGGGAATCAGAGGCAAGTGGTGCCAAGCACCTGGTATTTTCTCTCTTCCAATTCTATATGCATTTATCCAGTGGAGGTATGGCGATTGTCTCCTGGTAGGCCTGTGGTTTCTGTAAGATGGCGGGACAGCCAGAAAGTTTGGAATCTGCATGTTTCTTTGCAGTGGACACCCACCTCCACAGCATGTGTGACTGACTGATAGGGGCTTCTGAAAAACAATAAAGCAAAAGAAAAAAAAACTTGCTTCTTATTCTTCCCATCCTTTCCTTTGCTAAAAGTATTTTCCCCGGGGCCCTCTGCTCCTTGCTCTTTTAGTGTTGCAGTTGGCATCCTGGGCTTTATTTATTTATTTATTTATTTATTTATTTATTTATTTATTTTTATAGATGTATGAGATCAAAGCAGGAGGCAGCATCGCAAAGAAGTTCAGCGCCATTCTGCAGACGCTTAGCTCACCCCTGCAGCCCAGAGTTCCTGAACACACCAACAACAGGATGAAAAACCTCTCCTACCCATTCTCCAGGGAAAAAATGTACCTGTGAGTATGGGAGCCACTAGGGCAGGCGCATGAGAGGGCATGGGAAAGGACCTCCAGTGTCATTCCGTGCCTGAGCCTTGAGGCTTGGGACCTGATGACCCTGGGACCTGGGATCTAGGTGGAAGGGGCAGTTCTACAGGAGGAACAGTTCCTGAGTCCCTGACTGCCCTTCCCCTATGAAGTTATTCCAAACAGCCCTGGACATTCACACAAGAACATCTACCTGCTTCTTGGCCACTATATAGGCTGGGCGGAGAGCCAGGGGACAGCCAGGCTTGAACTGTAAAACTTGATGAGAAGGAAAGTGCTTACCTTCCAGGGGGAATTCCCTTTGCCAAGTTCATCTGATTAGGTTTTGGTAGTACACGACAAAACAGTGAGAAGGTGGAGGAAAATTCTGGATTTCTACATACCTGTTGCCCACTCGTGCTCTCCTTGATTCTGTGGAAATGCTCTCCCCACCCAGGAAGAGTGAATAAAGATCTCTTTAAGGGCGTGGTCCTTTGGAAAACTTATAGAAGAAATGAGTGTGGTAGGGAAGTGGGGAATGAAAGATGCAGCGTAAGCCTCTCACGAGGAGCTCTGATGAAAACCTCTCTGGAGTGACAGGGATGGAAGGAAGTGGCACAGAGGCCAAAAAGATGCAAACATCCGTCAGTTTTAGAAGCAGTGTTTCTCTGTTCATTGGAGAATGAATCCCACTTATAGTGCCATGATTGACAACAGTTCTATGAATACGGATATGTCATTTCACAGTAAGTCCCTACCTCCCGTTGTCACCTTAGAACTATCCTTCTGCTTCAAAGAGGAAACCAAATTTCAAGGCCAATCCAGGCTTACACAGACATAGGTGACACAGCAAGAGCCAGCATGGCATCCCTTCTTCATGCATGCGTTTAATGTACTGTGAACATATATACTGCTCTCTATCTCGTTTTATCTTCCTCCCATTCCCACTGAACCCTTTTTTCTTCCCAGCAAGTTTCTTTCATACTTTTATATCTTTTCTTTTTCTTTCTTTCTTTTTTTTTGTAACCCAGAGAGTTGACTCAACTATGGGTCAAGGGCTAAATAATGGAGCATGGGCAACTAACCAGCAGTTACACCACTGAAGAAAATGACCCCGCCCCCTTTTTCAGTAGTTACTAACTGCTGATGGCAGGGAGTGTGAGGCTTCCAAATCCCCTTCCCTATCTATGATGGAATGTTGAAGGGCCCAATCTTGTGCAAGTAACTACAGCTGCTGTGATTTCATGGGTGCAGTGAACAACTGTAATGTCCATAAGACAATTTCTCCTACTTCTGCTCTAGTTCAAACATTGTTTCCTCCTTCTCCTTGTCTCCTTCTCTTCCTCCTCTTCTTCTTCCTCTTCCTCCTCTTCCTCTTCTTCCTCCTCTTCCTCCTCTTCTTCTTCCTCTTCCTCCTCTTCCTCCTCTTCCTCCTCTTCCTCTTCTTCCTCCTCTTCTTCCTCCTCTTCTTCCTCCTCTTCCTCTTCCTCCTCCTCCTCCTCCTCCTCCTCCTCCTCCTCCTTCTCCTGTCTCTGAGCCTTGGAGTGGGTGATATAGATGTTCTATAAGGGGTAAGTGACCCAGTCTGTTTTGCCCCACATTTGGAGGCCAAGTGACCCAGTCCGTTCAGGTCGTTAACAGGGTCTAGCAAGAGAGAGAGAGTGGGGATGGAGGGGCAAGAGATCCAAAGAATGGAGACAAGACAGAAAGTCTGATCAAATCTCCTTTATTGAAAGGAAATCCTGAGTATATATAAGCATAAGCAGGGGAATGCAGCTGAAGACACTTTACCACGTGTGCCTTGCAGTTGGGGGCATTAAACAACAAAACAAGGTATATGAGCAAAACAAGATGTTTATCAGAGTGTGCTTGGCTGTTGTAGGCTGTTGAAAACAAGTCTCTTGTCAGGGTATATGGCTCGAGATGGCTGCAAAGATGATAGCCGCTTTCGGCTAGGAGTCGGCTCCCAACAGGTGAGCATTTAAGAGCCACTTATTCTCAACAAGTTTTTACCACTCAAGAGTCTCTACGTTAACTTTCACTTACAGCAAGAAGAAGTGTCTCCGACCAAACCTGAGTGCCCTTAATCTTGTGTACAAACAAATATTTAGAAGGCAGTTTGTCAATATGTACACTTAGTAAAGAGTAGTAGGAAAAATATTCACCAGGCCTAAGCATAGAGCAGGTCACAGGCGGCAGCTCCGTACCCAACCCCAGAAAACCGAGAGAAAGAGGGACTCCCAGGAGCTTGAACTCAGGCAGCCTCCCAGGTAAAAATGAATCACCCGTGATGTCTGCTGTTGGAAGTTCTAATCCAGATGCTGGCCTCCGAACTTATACTACTCAGACCTTTGAAGGGCCACTGACAAGAACATCAAACAGCTAGAGATTGACATCAGTAATCTGAGGAAATCAGACCTAAAATTGCAAAGATCCTTATTGGACTTGATTTACTCTAGTACAATAGAAAAGGCTGTGTACAGCTCTTGACTGTGTACAACCCTCAAAGAAGAAGGTTGCCTTTACATAGACAAGACAAGGAGGGTTAAAGAGAGCATGAAATAGGTAGTGAAGGCCCTAAGAAAAATCAGAGAGAGAAAGAGACAGATGAATGCTGGTACAAGAATTGGTTTGCAGCCTCTCCAAGGTTGTCAACCCTATTTCCTTCCATCTTGGGACCATTATTTGGGTTCTTTTTTGCTTTTTACTGCTGGTCCCTAGCCCTCAAATAGGCGGACTAACTCTGTGATACAACAGATAAATGATTTGGTAGCAAAACCTACTCAGATACATTATCAAAAGTTAGCTATGGAGGACCACGAGACTCAAGATGAGGTTGTTACTTTATACAGGGTGTTCCCAAAACCCATCACCACCCAACCTAAAAGGGAGGACTTCTGCCCCTAGACCAAGCAGAGAGGGGCCACCCAGAACCCCCTCTGTCAGGCGATCTGAATTCTTGCTTAGGCTGCGAGGCTAAGCACTGCAAGGGAATATAAATAAAAGATAAAATTATCTCTCTGGGTTCCCTGAGGGACAAGCCTGACTGCATAGGGGTTGATGTCAAAAATATCCCCTCTCCAGGAAAAAGACATCGGGATGGGTATGGCCCTCATGCCTCACTGGACAACGACAGGGGGACTGGAGCCATTACAAGGTCCCCTTCAAATACTGGAGGTCAGGCCTCTATCCCCACCTTCGCAAGTTTAGAATTGCCACAGCCCTTCTACACTTAGAGAAGGGAGGAGATGTCAGCGGCAGCCCTGCTTACCCACTGAAGGCCTAAAATCAGCCATAGGCCTAAAATCAGCAATAGGCCTGTCATACATGTATACCAACACCAAGTCTCAGGTCTCTGTGGAAAAACATTGAAACAGATGGCTATAAGCTAATGTAAACAGGCAGTTTTTGTGGAAATTTACAAGCCTGAGTAGTCATAGACCTTGTAAATAGGTAGCCTGGGCAGACAATACCAACTTAGATAAGGACAATCGAGTCATAGGCAGAGTCATAGTGACTTGTCCCCCAGAGGCAGAGTCATAGTGACTTGTCCCCTGAACCTTCACCCAGCTGATACCCGGTTCTGATGATATCTGTATTCCTCCTGATCACCCACACTCCATGTCCTGCCTTTCTGTGTTTATAACCCCTGTGTGAATGAATTACGATTTGAGAAAAAATAAATTATAAAAAAAATAAAATAAAAAAATAAAAATATTCACCAAATTCAAGATAAAAAAATAAGAAAAGTGTATTTTTTAAAATAAAACATTTTATGGAAAAGTAAGTTGAATTATAATCTCTGACTTATTTTCCATCTTCTGTTCGATTTAAATCTTGTTAGTGCTGACTTTATTATAAAATTATATTTGACTCTATCAAATCTAGTTAGCTTATTTCTTACAGAACACCTGCTGTTATATTGAAACTATATGTTTGAAAGCTTTTTTTTTTTAAAGATAATATTGCCTGGGAAATTCTATTCAATAAAATGCCAATAAGAGAAGATAGTATATATTTTCTTCTGTCTTTAGGAAATAACATTAAATGTTCTTATTAAAGTTTCTACTGTTATAAACTTTTTAAAAAAAGAGTAGTAGGTTACTCCTGCTACTAGGGGTATGACCTACTCTAGGGCCTATGACCTTTCCAACTGTGAGCTTTTGTCTAGGTTTACAATACCAGGAAAATCTAATGAGAGAATGATTGGTTACCTCCATGACAGTCATGCCATTTTTCACACTTTGCTTGATAGATCAGTATATTACACAGGGTCCACAGTTGGTGAACCTTCTGTTCTCTTTGTCTCTGGCTTCTTCCATGCTTCCTTCCCCGAGGCTTTCATCCATGGGGATGCTGGCCTCTGATCAGCTATCTCCCACAGGTTTTCCTTTGTTTCACTTTTGCTATCCTTTAAGGCCAGTGAATAGACAGTTTCTTTTTAAGAAAATTCTGTTCTTCTCAATCAGAAGTCTGATCTCTGTCCTTGATCCTGCAAAACCAGAGTAGTGCTTCACTTGGCATCAGTCACTGAGACACATGTGACACATGTGACTGGTGATTCCCAGGAGAATAAGGAGAATCTGTGTCCAGTAATCTGTGTCCTCAGCAAGGATCCCGACATAGGGAGCACTTCACAGGTGCTGTGGGGACCACCCTATAACTGCTGTGGGACTTTGTGTTTTTGTGTTGAGACAGAGTCTTGTTGTGTAACCCAGGCTGCCCTTGAACTCTAGATCCCACTGACTGTCTTTCAAGTGCTTTGTTGGTGTTGTTTGTTGTGCAGTATATGAACACTCACAGGCCTTTCATAATTGAGTTTGGTATCTACTGATGGAATGACAATGAGAGTACAAAATGGCCTTTTTCAAAAGATGAATAGTTATAATTCCAATACTCCCAAGACAGCCCTCCTCCACCGTTTTCACCGTCTTTGTCCAGGCATAGGTATACTTCCCATCTGCTTTCAGTTAGAAAACTTAACCATGGCAAACCATTTTCTATCACCAACTTTCTGTTTACAAGCTTTTCATAATTACACTTTTCAATGCCTTCATGACAGTCTTTCATATCAGCTTTGAAGTTGACTAACTTTGTACTGGATCTCTTTATGATATTTTTCTTCTGTTCATTTCTTTTCATTATTAACAATTTCTACAAATAGTTTTCAGAATTCCTGGCTCAAAACAAGCGTCCATGCTGTGTGTCTTGGGTATGCCAGAATGTTCATGTTGTGCCATGTTGTTTCCCAAAGATTTGCCCTGGGCTGTGGGGACAGCGGTGTCAGGGTCAGGTGGCAAACTGAGTTGGGTTCACCATTTGCTTTCTTGGATCCTCTAGGTATAACATCCAGGAAAAGGACACCTTCTTTGACAATGCTACCCGGAGCCGCATTGTAAGTAACAGGTCTACTGGCTTAGTAAAGGGTGTTGGGAATCAGGTAGGCGGTTGGCAGGGCATTCCCTTTCCCTTCCTGCTATCTCTCATCATTATTTGCTTGGTGTTGCCTAGCAACTGTAAGGCATCCAAGAGCTTCCCCATCCCAGTGGTACAAGAAAGAGCAAACAAGTTCCTTGTTTGCTAAGGCTTGAGGGGCTGTAGCTGCTTATGAACTTTCTACACAGATCTGTCTTAGAATCACAGAATCAGGGGATGTTAGAGATGGGAGGACTTGATACCAGTTAAGGTAACCCTTTGGTTTACAGATTAAAAAAAACCCTCAAGGCTATAAGAAACATTGCATTAGAAAACAAAAATCATATAGATTGTTAGTGTCTGAACAGGGCTGGAAGTAGTCCTGGTTGCTGGGATAGTGTACCTTTCTATGAACTTTTTCTCCTTCAACCCCATGGCAATGACTCATGTGAATTTATTTCACAGGAAATGCTAATTAGCCAGTTTGCCCAATAATAAAACAGAGAGCCAACATTCCTGACTGTAGCCTGCCTGTCCTTCCTTCTCTTTCCTTCCTTCCTTCCTTCCTTCCTTCCTTCCTTCCTTCCTTCCTTCCTTCCTTCCTTCTCTCCCCTTTCTTTTCTTTTATACCAAATATTTTAATTATATTGGATGTTTAATTCTAATACAAATCTGTGTCTGGCCTCTGTTCTTGTGGCCCCATCTCCAGACACATAGTGTCTTCATTTAGCTGTCAGTTTATTCCCTAGCACTCTAAAGAACACAGCCTGTTGCCAGAGGAAGGCCAGAGGGACCAGAGCCTGCTAGGACTTACCCTCCCCTCAAAAAGCATAGAAGTAACATTCCTTAGGAAAGAGTTTACATGTCCAGTGCTGAATAAGTATGGGAGAAAGACTTAGAAGGACTTCCCATCTCCTCAGTGATAAGGAGGGTAAGAAGGGACAGAGAACAGTAATTGAGCATTTCTGACACACAGAGACACATGGTCTTTACTCTTGCTTTCAAGATAAAAAGCCAAATCTAAGCACAAACAGTGTCAACAACAACAATAAAATCATCTCTGGTTCCTTCATGCCTTGGTTTAGGAAGGATTTTTTTTAAATGGGCATATGATTTCTTTCCCCTTCCTATGAAAAAGGGTGTAAACTTCCTGTTTTCTCTGATGCTATTATAAGTCAATTCATTCTCAACAGGACTTGGCTCCCACACAGAGGGAGGGGGTTGTTACAGGGTGTGGAGATTAACTGATCATTGCAAAGTGCTTGTAAAATAATACAAGGCCATATAAATGCTGTTCCTAATTATTATTGTAATTGAATTACTGCTGTATTAGAAGCAGAATTAAACACTCTTGAGCCCCATTCTGCTGGAAACTATTTATTTGCCACTCCCTCTAGGTCTGTGGCCGGAATCTAGGAGTGTCAATAACGGCAATGAAGTACATGCCCCACTCTTCCCTCCTGGAAGCTTTTCTCCCCCAGTTTCTCTGCCGTTTCCTTGGTCTACCCCAAACTATGAGAAGGGCAAAAGGGAACCTTGGGTTTCATCCTGACCACCTTCTGCCTGGTGTCTCACTGGCACGGATGGATCCACGACTGTTTTCTGTGCCCTTCTTTGTTAGCTCAGTCATTGGCTCCCTTCTTTTGGATAGGATACCCTAGCTTGGCCTGGCTTGGCTTGGGACACATGATGAAGTCATTGGATGGCCATCACTGAGCCACACATGCCTCTGTCTCTCTGAAAGGAGTACCCCTCCACACGAGAGATAGTCCTCGAAGCAATCATGATGGCGAGAGAGCACTGTCTAGATCTTTCAGGTTTGTGAGACTTGAGCAGCAACAGAGCAGGTGGTCCACACACTGCCCACTTCTGCCGTGGAAGAAAGAGGTTGTGATTGGGCAGGGTGAGAACTCAGGGACAATTTGGGCAAACAAGAGTGCTAAGATAGGCTGTAATTGTCCTCATTAAGCACTGCCATGCCCGTTGCCTTCCAGAGCTTTCCTAGGCCCCTGACAGGGTGCTACCAGCAGAGGACCAGATCTTCTGATGTGGGTTCAGGCCCCTCTACATTTGACTGCATGTCCTGTGCTGCATTTCCCAGCATTCCTTCAGGTTCCCTGAGTTAGATGTGTCTCTGACTGGTGGAGAGGAGGCACCTTCTGTGATGGAAGAGAAGGGAACCCCACCTTCTTGGAGGCTTCCACACATGGAAGGGAGGCAGACCCAAACACTTCCTCCTGGGCCCTCAAGAGGGTTGTGTACTACAGGCCACCTCTGTTTTCTTTTCCTTCTGCCACTGCAGCCAATTTATTGCCTTTTATTGATTCGTTTCTCAGGGTGGGATGGGATGGGGGTGTGTGTATGTGTGTGTGTGTTTAAATTCTTTGCTTCCTCAAAACACTCAAGCTTGAATGGGTTTGACAAGGAGGCCATGAGCTCCACACATGCTTGGCTCCCCGTTCCTCCCAGTGAGGCCTGTGTCTGTCCCAGACAGCCTGCCTCACAGGGTGGTGACGCACATGGTCCCGACATTCATAGCTCTACCGTCCTTCCGTTTTAGGTACATGAGATTCTGAAGCGGACGGCCTGTTCTCGAGCCAACAACACGATGGGTAAGGAGGCCTCCCACGTGGTGATCCATGAGGTGCTGAGGGGCTGGGGCAGCCCTGTCAACACCTTCCTTGGTGGGCAACAGGGAGAGCAGCAGACCCATGTTCCACAAGCAAGGGCTGCTTCAGCTTAGGCAAAGCAGTCATTATGGGCCCTAGAGCAGAGATAGCCACTATGCCTCTTGTCTGAGATGCTCCCAGGCTGTTGAAACTGCCCCCAGCCCTCTAGCTCACTGTGGTTGAAGGCGGTCCTCGACTTTGCAGATCTGCCCACGTCTTTCCGTCAATCCATACCATTCAGCTGCAACTTTCTTGTCTTAGTTTGCCTTTGGGTACTGTGACAAACACCGTGACCAAAGCAACTTGGGCAGGAAGAAGGAATCTGGGGCAGAAGGTCAAGGCAGGAGCCTGGAGGCAGGAACTGAAACAGAGTCCATGAAAGAACCTTGCTCATGGGTTTGCTCTGCGTGGCTTATTCCACTACTTTCCTTATATATCAAGGTTTGCCTGGCCACAGAGTCATCCCTCCTATATCAATTAACAATTAAAGAAATGTCTCACCGATGTGCCTACAGGCTAATCTGATGGAGGCAGCTCCTAAACTGGGGTTCCCTCTTCCCAGGTGACTCTAGCTTGTGCCACTTTGACAAAACTAATGGGCACACAGTAGCTCTAAGTAACCACAGCCAATTTTCGTGTTTTCAGGAAGAAAAGTATCTTAGCTGTCTTAAAGGGGGTCTAACTCATTCTATGCATGAAGAAACTCCTTTCTCTCCAAGAGAGGGTGGATGACTAATATAAGACTGGATTCTGCTTCAGTTCCTGCCCCCAGGGTCCTGCCTTGACCTCTTGCCTCAGTTTCCCTCCTCCTGTCCAGGCTGCTTTTGGTCATACAGCAACTTTCTTTTAAAGCCAGCATTTTCTTCACTGTGACTGGTGGAATCCATTCACCTTGGAAAATATTTTCCGGATATGACTGTTTCTGTTTCTTTGGAGCAAAAGCCCCAGCATCTCAGACCATACACACTGAGGCAGGCAGTCTGCTGCTAATGCATTGTTCAGAGATACACACAGGGGCAGAGGTGGAACCATGAGTTGTGACTGTCCCAATTTTATCATTGTTCATTCCCAGATCAAGTCTGGTCCACTGATTCTCCCATAATGCTCTTCGGAGTTTCCACTAACCTCAGTCTCTTTCTTGCTTAGTCTCTATACTCAAGGCCTTGAGTCACAGGCAGTGAGTCCTGGAGATATTCTGAAACCATCATTTATGTCCTTATGCAACTGTGCCCTTATGCCTCTACGCCCCCATGCCTCTATGCCCCTATACCCGTATGTCCCTATGCCCCTATGACTGTATGCCCCCCATGCACCTGTACACCTATGTCTCTATGCACCTATGCCCCTATGCACCTATACACCTTTGCAGCTATGTCACTATGCAGCTATGCACCTTTGCACCTAGCTTTCTGCTTTGCACATTCTACTCTGCTGACTTTATCTAATGAATTAATTTTAATAAATGCCAAGCCTATTAGTTATATAGCGGTTGTTGGCGAGTTTCTGACTGTGTTCACAGTCAGTGACTTAACCTTTCTACAATCCAGTTTCCTGTGTGTGGGATGGAGGTCACACACGTATCTTCCAGAGTTTTTATAAAGATTAAATAGGCAACTGTTGAGTTTGCTTTGTAAACTGGAAAGCTAGGGCTTTGGGAAAGGATAATCCCCAGGATTATTGGAAGGTCACAGGAAGCTGGCTGCTTGAACAGATTCTGTTTTCCTTCTCTTTTTAGGATTTAGTGTGTATGGGAGTATGTGTGTGTATGTATGTGTGTGTGTGTGTGTGTGTGGTCTCAAAGTCAAACATCTTTAAGATTTTGTTGTTGCCCAGTAGTGTTCAAAATCTGACTTTCTCCTTAGACATTTATAAGCATCTATTTCGAGTACGTGCTGTGTGTCAGACGGTGCTACAGAAGCTGGGGGGGCCAGGGTGAACTGACCTATTGTCAGCCATTGAGGGGGGCCTGTAGTGTAGTCACCCAGTCAGATGTGTAAACAGATAATCATGAGACAATGCGGCAGGTGCTGGATATAATCACAGACAGAATGAAAGAGGAGCACCAAGCAGGAAGCAATTACCTTCCAGATCTGCTTCTCAGTATCAACAGAAATTATCCAGCGTCAGGTTCATGGCCCCTGGAGACAGCGGTATGCTAGGAATTATCATCAACTCCGGCTGCCACAAGGAACATAGGAGACTTGCCCAAGGCCATGTGTTGAGTTGAAGTTGTTAGAAGTGGACCTAGAACCTGGCTACCCTTACTCTGATGCTGTTCCTACTACCTTTGAAGAGCTATGGACCAGTGACAGAATCAGGAGGAGGTGTCTGAAGAGCCGGCTAATTGCATAGTAGCTGCTGCTGACACCCTCTCTTTGTAAAAAGGAATGGTCGAACTCTGCTTCTCAGCAGACTTGGAAGGCTATCTCTAGTGATTTGACTTCTGCCTGGCTAAAATGAAGCCGTTGGAGCACTTCAGCGAACTTATACATTGCCCTTGGCAGATCACAAACAACTAAGAACCTGATAGGATCCGAAACAGTGAGGGAGGTGGCCGCTCTGTGAAGCTCTGAGGTGATGTGGACCTTTGAGCGAGGGATGGGTTTAGATTTTTCTCTTGTCTTTCTCTCCAGTTTTATTGGAGTTGAAACACACATGGGTATAAATGACAGACACTTCTTCAGAGCACCTGCTGTCTAGTAAGTGGGAGAGGAAAAGACTAGGATTGTGTTTGGCACTGTAGGCAACCCCCTTCCCCCACCCACATCCTTGGGTTTGGGTGTGGCCTTCCGGACGGTCATTACACTCATGATCCGTGTACAGTGCCTTAGTCTCTTTCACATTGTACTTAACTGGAGCCTTAGAAAGTGGCCATGGCAATGAGGACAGCTGCAATTCCGCAGCTCCCCCGCCCCCGCCTTGGTCATCACTTTTTCTTTGTAGACAATACATTTTTATTGATGCTGGCTTTTGTAAACCATCAGCCTATACATAGCCTGCCTGTATGGATTTGTTTATACTTTTGCCTTGTTCCGCAAACATTTCTGAAGTGGCTTACAAGGAAAACAATAAAACAAGCCTAATATAAATAATAAATTGAAAAAATAAGAACCAGGAGAACACACAAATTAAAATTGAATGTGAAAACTAGGAGGAAAAGCTAGAATATACATACCCAAACCATAAGGCTCTAGGGTTTCTGCAGTTGTATCCAAAACTTAATCCTGAGCAAAGGGAAAGGGGATTATGCCCAGTTTTGTGGCTGTCCCCGCCTGTGGCCACATCCTTTGGGTAGAAATCTTTCCCAAATCACACAAATCTTGCTTTCTTTCTTTACTAACCATGGTTGGTCCTGCTAGATTTCCGAGATCAGATGAATGAATGGGGAGTGTTCAGGTCCTGTGGCCATATGCTCTACAGGTACAGGCACTCTCTAGATGGATGCACAAATAGGCTTTTCTGGATAACCACTGAGGAAGAAAGCACTCTCGTGTGTGCGTGTGCATGCATGCACATGTGTGTGTGTTGTGTATGTGTGAGAGAATGTGTGTGTGAGAGAGAATGTGCGGGCATGTGTGTGTGTGTGTGTGTGAGTGAGAGAATGTGTGTGTGTGTGTGTGTGTGTGTGTGTGTGTGTGTGTGTGTGAGAGAGAGAGAGAGAGAGAGAGAGAGAGAGAGAGAGAGAGAGAGAG
>NW_021620828.1:1593663-1616799 GCF_004785775.1 Grammomys surdaster
GAGAGAGAGAGAGAGAGAGAGAGAGAGAGAGAGAGAGAGAGAGAGAGTTTCCTTGTGGATTATCATTGGGCTCCTTTACCTTCATTTCTTGAATTCTTGACCTGGTGACCTCCTTCCCCAGTCTGTGCTGTTTCTGTTTTCCCATTTCTGTTGTCCTTCAGAAGACAGGCAAACAAGTGCCTTAAAATTCTAGTGAAGAGAAATCGAAGGAGGGGTTGCTGCCAGGATCCTGCTGTGGACAATGTGCCTATCATCAGGGGGAGTAGATTTTACGAGCTCTGCCTTAGCTGTTTATAGATAGTTTTCCTTGCTTCTGGGTGTTCTGTGGTGGGAACTAAGCAGGTAGGAGATCTCTGAACAAATAAGGCCTTTATTGCAGCCAAAATTCATGTGTATATTTGGACATTTTTCAAGGCATTTTTTAAATCTTGAGCTCTTCTGGTCCATTAGAAGCACCACTGTAAACAGCAAGTCTAACCAATGTTACCCAATTTCACAGATAATTACTAACTGGTACACAGTGGGGAATTTAAGGCTAGAGTTTGAAGCTCTTCTCTAGTTTTCTGAAAGTCAATCGATTGTCGGTGGAAGTTCTCAGGAAAGGTTTCCCAGAGGATTTGGAAGATGATCTTTTCATTCATTCAAAAACTATCTGAGCACCTACTATGTGTTGTTTAAATTCTCCAGGTGGATAATACAGTGGTGAGTTAAACAGAAACACATCCCTCTTTTGGGGGAGTTGACATTCTAGTGAAGGGAGACGGAAAATAAGCCAATACATAAACTGGACAAAATGTCATGTGGCCACATGCATTTAGAGGAAAAGTGACCAATGAAAGGCACCGAAGGTGGGGGTGCTTTACATGAGATACACAGAAAGGGACTTCCAGAGGGACTTCCAGAGGTAGAGGCAATGAGTTAGGGTGGAGCTGGCCTGGAAAAGTTCCTGATTTCAGAGTGAGTGGCATCCTGGCAGCAGAAGTGACACATTCAGGATAACCCAGGGTGAGCATTTAACCAGCATTCACAGAAGCCCAGGGTGGATGTTGAGAAGTGCCAGGAAGGGTGCAGCAACCTGAAACTCATAGTGGCAAAGCTATCGACCTCTTCAGACCCATAAAGAGATAGAAGCCCTCTGGGTTATGGAAGGAGGAGAGAAGAATCTCCTTGTGCAGGTGACTGGACAGAAGACCAGGAACGTAAGTCCTTCCCTTCATCTCTCTGAGGGATGTGATGCAGGAGGAAACCACAGACTATGCCAGTCTACTCTGATGAGAGAGGGATGGGCAGAGGTATATTGAGAAGGGGAACTAGATGGTAGGCACACCCTCCCTGGCATGGGTGGAATGGTGGGGTGCCTCCCAGCTCTGGGATGAACAAGCTGAGAAACTTGGATCAAGTTACATTCCTTCCCTGGCCTGTTTTGGTCCCTTTAGAAAATTGAAAATTTTGTTGTGTTGCTGAACCTTTTTATCTCTGACATGTACTAGAACCTGTGCTTCAAAGGAGCAGTGTGGTCTCCTTTACATACAAGATATGAGACCCAGAGAGGAACTCGCCATTCTTTAAGCACGCAAAGGGTTCAGGGTTACAGTCGGGACCCGGGTCCAGGACACCTGTAGACCTCATAGAGGGTGGGAGTGGACAGGAGATGGGAAAAGCCAACTGGGAGGATTCAAGTTGGTGTGAAGGCCATTGGGAGAAGTTTGTCCTCCTAGATTAGCCTTTTGCAACTCCATCTCAGGATATGTTGATCAGGATGCATTTACATGGCATCAGAATCACCCACTTTCCTCGTTTTAACCTGTTGACAAATCTGAGGCACTAAAATCTGTAGGGACAAGGTCTTAGGATGTGCAGTGTCAATAATCTACCCAGGTGATTCCTGGGATCTCTGAAGTCAACTAGCAAAAAAGAGGACAAAGGTATAGTGCGGAGGGCTGTACCAGGTTTCTTGACTTAGTGACATTTAAGAACTTGGAGAACATTGCAGAAGGTTTTGCCTCTTGGCTTCCAGAAGTACCCAAGGATAGCCAAACCTGCCTATAAAGAGCTGCCTTCTTGCTGTTTTCTGAACTATATCATATGAACAAACAGAAATGAATCCCACAATGTTCTAACTACTACAGCCAGTTCCCTCTGGTTCCCTTAGATTCTCTCTTTGGAGGGAGTTGATATTAGTATAAAAAGGGAAAACAGCGTTTCTGACCTTAAGAGCCTGGTGTCCACAGAGGCCAGGAGAGGGCATCAGACCTGCTCATGCTGGAGTTACAGGCAGTTATAAGTCATCGATGTGGGTCCTAACACGGAACTTGGGTCCTCCATCTCTCTAGCCCCTGCCCATTAACTTCCTAGGGTTCTTCCATAAGCCCCAGAGGAGGGAGCTTCTCAGGTTCCCTTTAGCATCCACCCCTACAAGCGAAAGATTATGGCTAATGCACACACTCTTCAGACATGAACAATATTTACACGTTAGGTTCCGCCTAGTGGGAGAAGCATGTGAGCGATCACACACTTGGTCGAGCCCCGCCATGCCTCCTTAATCATTGTCACGTTTCCCAGGGTCAGCTGCCAGGGCCCTGGATGTGTACTCTATCACGCAGTAACTTTAAAGTCTGCTTATCCGTGGAGAGAAACCCTAGCTTTCTTGACCATATCACAGGACAAACACCTTTCTTTCTCCTTCATATGGAAGTTATTATTACCTTTCCATGGATAGAAAATTACAGATTAATAGGGGTACATTTTCATGGACATTTTGGTGTCAGAGCATTGAAACAAATGTATGCTCTGGGCATCTCCCCTCCCACTCAGGAGACGATGTCTTAATTATTTTGACCGGAGCCAGACCATGGTGTGTGTTGTAAACATCTGGTTTATCGTTCATCCAGCCGAACTGGTTTCTATTTTGTTAGAAGAAAAGGCCCGGGATTAAAGACGTTTAAGTAATTAAGCACACGTCAAGACAATTTGGTGATGGGTAAATATAGTCTCTGTTAAATGTGCCGTCTGGGGGCTCTGGTTTAGATTTATGTCCGGCTGGAGCGCAGGGATGAAAGCTGAAGGCTGGGCTGAGCAGGCCCTGTTGTGGAGCGAATCAAAACCAAATGGGCTTTCAGGAGGAGGGCACCATCTCTCTAAGTACCTGTCCCAGAGGATGAAAGTTTCCTTTGAGGTTGGCCTGCAGGGAGCAGAGCTGTGCTCCCTGCCACCCAGCAGCACTTGTAGCTTTAATGAGACTGTCTCTGGGTGGCGGACCATAAAGTCTTGCACTTCGTTCTCGCCTCGGGTCCGCAGAGCCAAAGGCAAGGTTCGGGGTTTGGATGCGCATGCTCATGGCAGAAGCCTGAGTCCACTTTGGTTGTGGTCTTTAGCTCCGACGCTTCTGGTTGCAGAGGGGCAGTGATGCTGGGGCAGTCTCCCAGGCTATTTAAAGTGTGGTCCCTGACGAGCAGCGAGGAACTAGAGACTTTTCCTTTGGGGATTACAGTTCTAAGCAACAGGTGTGCTGTTGCTGGTGGTGTGAAAGGGAGATAGGGGTGAGGACTTTAGAGATCAGCTTCTGTGAGACCCCAGAATCTATGCTTTGTTTGGGTCGAGGCTTTGCTTTCCTTTAGGGACTGGAGAGAAATGAAGGGAAATATCATTGTAGCTTTCTATCTCTCCATGGACTTCATTCTGGGAATAAGAAGACAGAAGTCTCTCTGTGTCTCTGTGTCTCTGTGTCTCTGTGTCTCTGTGTCTGTCTCTGTCCCTGCCGCCGCCCGGCCCTGCGGCCCCCCCTCCCTCCCCGGCGCCACCCGCGCATAGATACTCTTCCCGCACTGTATTAGGCACAGTGGGGGAAGGGTATCTATGTGGTCCTGAGGAAGAAAGCCTTACTACTGTGGCCACATGAATGGCATACGATGGAACCAATTAGCCCGTTTTTTTTCTTTTTGAAAAGGAAGGAAAAAAAAATTCAGAAATTTCAAAGCAGGGATTCCTTTCCTTTTTGAAAAACGTTTGATTATTTTCTTTTCTTTTCAAACTGATTTCCATGCTTGTTTGGGGTAGAGTCTTGGTTTCTGAAGTCTGGGGGTAAAACAAGAGGTCTGTGCAGGCCCAGTTCGGTAGAGTAACTAGCTGAGGCTGTACGGTTGCTTTTCAGCTCCTCTCCCGCCCCTCCCCCAGCAACACCACTGATTGGGATCACCAAGGGCTACCATCTAGATGTCCCACGGGAGGTGCACAGCTATAGGTGACAGAGAACCATTCAATGACATCATTTGGGAGCCTTGGGTATCTGAGACGGGATAACTCAGATTTCATAACTTGGAGTCTTTGCTCCAAGGCAAAAGACCATTTGCCTGGACTTCCTGCTTAGAAGGCAGACTAATCAACTGGGGTCTCGAGTTTCCTCATCAGGGTAGCTTGCCAAACAAGGCAGTGAGGGATGAGTGTGTGTGTGTGTGTGTGTGTGTGTGTGTGCGTGTGCATGTGTGTGTGTTGTTGGGGGCGGGTAGGGGCACTTGATCAACTAGAAGATATACAGAACAAGTACAGCCAAGGGCTGGTGGCTTCTCAAATGTCACCCCTTTGGGTGTCAGGACAGTGAACCAAGTGTGTTAAGAGACACAGCAGAGATAGACAACCCCCTCTGACTCATGTCCATTGCAGGCTTTGGAGGACACAGAACAATAGGCAGCCTGTGTCCGGGAGGGGATGAGCTGCGTGTTGGAGGTGGAGCTGTGTGCAGGTTTGAGAAGGAAGTAGGCGTACAGCATAGAGCCCAGTGAACGGAGATCTTTCGAGGCCATTCCGGGTGAGCTCAGACCGTCAGTCTGATGCTTCAGCCAAGAGAGGTTCTGATGCTTCAGCCAAGAGAGGTGAAACACCTGTTTGGTTTGTTGTTGTTGTTGTTTTTCCAAGAAGTGTTGGGACTGTCTTTGGTGGTATTACAGCTGCCATGGCAACAGTGGGTTGTGAGTGAGGTAATTCTCAAGATGTGGTCATGTTAGGGGCTCTACCAGCCTGTGATGCTTCCGCTTCTCTCCATGTCGACAGTACTTTCAAAGCTTGAAAATACCCCCTCACCCCCGCTGCCCCAACTTGGTTCCCCTTCCTTTGATTACTGTGGGGTGGCTTCATATTGCTGTGGTTAGGGCTCTTGAGCTGATTGATGATGCTCTGACTGAAACTGTAGTCTTCTGAGTTAAAATAAATCTTTTTAGCTTGTCCATGCCTGGCACCCCTCCCCCACCTGCACCTCTCCTCTCGAATCCTCCCCACCCCACCAAAGTTATTTCTCATGTTTTATGTCAATCCCAAAGAAGAAACTTAAAACTGGAAGAGGATCACTAGCTCTTGAAGGCACATCCATGCACACACAGCTTTCAAATCCCTGGAGGTGGCCGTGTCTACCGAGCATATAAGGGAACCAGTGGGCATGGTGTATGTGTTATGCAAGAACCATGGTGAATCTTGGCAAGGTTTGAGAATTGGGGACTGTTAGGGAAGAGAGGACCTCTTGGGTGTCTTAATGTGTGAGTGTGGCTGGACATCTGAAGTATAAAGTGGTGAGTTTTAATGAGTTGATGTCTAGACCTGTGCCTCAGCCTTATTGTGGATGCAGAGCCACTGACAACGTGGCCTACTGAGCATCAGTGCATGATGCTGCTTTCCTCTGAACCCCATGACTTTGTCTTACTACTGTCTACTGTCTCTCTGCAAAGAACGGTTCAGGGATGAAAGTGAGTGCATGGGCATGGGAAACCACTGGGTACCAGGAACTTCCTCTCTGTGATTGAATGTGGATCCTGGAATGCAGAATCTTAGTACTCTAAGTTGGTGAGATACAATTTCTCCCACCCAGAAGCTGTTGACTCAGGATAGCTCATTCTGATACAGACTGTTGGAGACCTAGGATAGCCCAATCTGATGAAGAACATACGGACTGCTTTATAGCCTCTTAATAAAACCAAGAAAGAAACAAGAAATAATGGTATCATTCTGTGAGCAGAAGCTCTCTGTTGTCAGGGCTGGAGTAAGAGAGTCAACAGTATCTGTCCTCTCAGCGTTTCCTCACTAGATTTTGCAATGGGCAAGTAGCATGGAGGACTTCCAGGACTAAACAGTGAACATTCCTGTGAGGCTTTCATTTTTTAATTTTTTTTTTAAATCTCAGGGCATCTTTGCCATGTAAAAATTGTTGGAGTTAATTATGACACTGTCTCCTGGTAGTGTCAGGACAGACACCTATAAAGTCTCACCAACATGATGAGATTAATGTGAACAAAACAAAGACAACAACAGCAGACATGGCAAAGTGAATGGAGGAAAGCACATGAGGTCTCAACCCTGCACAAAGAACTCCAGGCAACTAAGGAATACAGGGGGCATGAGACAGAGACTTCACCAGGGAAGAGCACACCGATTGGTTATCCAATACCTCATGGTCAGCCCTGAAAACATACATATGAGTAACATTATACAGACTGAGCAGGTTATATTTGGGAATATAAGTATAAATACATGTACTTATATGCATGTAACAACAATTAAGAAAGAGGTCATAAATTTGGAAGAGGAAGGAGGGGCACATTGAAAGGTTTGTAGAGTAGAAAGGGGAAATTATCTAATTATATTATATATTATATAATATATTTAAATATAATATTAATATAATATATTTAAATATACTTAAATACAATATTAATATAATATATTTAAATATATTTAAATATAATATTAATAATTATATTGTAATATTATAATTATATTATAATATTTATTTTATCTGAAAAATAAAAGAAATAATAAGAAAGTTATTGGGAGAACTAAAGATATTTTATTTAGGTGATTTTTATTGAGCAGGTTTTATTGTACTAGAGTGGAAACTGAGGAAAACATAGAGCAAAAGAAGTCATAAGTGTATATTCCATCAGCTGAGGGGATGCCATCATGATATGCCACAAAACCCCTTCGTGTACACTTGAGAGAGTAAGAGTAAAGGGCAAATATTGCCAGTGGTACTGCAAGATGCTTTCAATCTCATCACCCATGAGCATTCCACAGCGTGGGAGCTATAGAAGAGTCAGAGGTCTCCCAAGGTTCCCTAGACCTTATTTTGAGCAGTACTGTGCTGGAATCTCAGACCCCAGGACTGTCACAGTCTAGGAAGGCAGGCTAATCACCAGAATGAAATAGTCCTGTGAACAGACAGGAAGGTAAGACAGGACATTGACACCTACATTAAATAGTCATGGTCAAAGTCATCCCTCAGAACACATCTATGCTGACATGGAACATAGAGGATCCCAAGTGATGCGTGCAGCCATGCGGTGTGTATGTGTAGGGGATTACTGGGCTGGAATCAGAAGGCAAGGGTAGGCACAGTGTGAAGGTTCTCACAGCATACTGAATGTGAGAACATCACTGGTGTTTGAGAAATGGACACTATTTCCTTTCTCCTAAGAAGTAAAGCTTGTGGAAGAGACGTAGAGTGGAAGGACAGAGAAGAGAATGCAGTGCACAGCTGGGAGGCACACGAGGGTTTAATATTCCTCAAAATTCGGGTTGACAGGCCTCTGCTTCAGACTTACTATTCTTCTTTACGTTACAGGTATTAACTCTCTAATAGCAAACAATATCTACGAGGCTGCCTACCCGCTTCATGACGTAAGTACTTTTCATTTCCCCTCCCCACGCCTGGCTTTTCCTTTTCTCCCTCCACCCCCTCTCTTCCCTTTCGTTCCTCCCTCCTTTCCTTCTTTCTCAATGCAGGGTGTCATTCTGTGACCCAGGCTTGCCTCAAACTCATGTTCTCTTACTTCAGCTTCTGGGAGCCAGGGTTACAGAGTATGCCATGGCTGCCTGTAAGTAGTTTCATTAGTGTGTTCTCTCTAGTCTTCCAAGAGTTGGAACCATGGGCTTTGGGGGTGGGTGAACATTTGGCAAAAGAAGGCAGGAATGAACCCTGAGATTAAAACACTTCTGCCAACCCTGGAACTGCTCATTGCTGAGGATAATACCTGCTTCGTTTTTTGCCAAAGTTCTTTCCAGTCATTTTCACAGATCTCAAGAAGCATGCATTGGTCTTCGTCTGAGCTTTCCTTGACACCAAAACTGTGAAACTACAGATGTAGTGTACAGTTGGTTAAAAGTACCCATGGCTGGGTTGTCAGTGAAGACAAGTGGATAGTCATGGAAGAAACCTCAGCGGCGTGGGTAATATACAACCTGGACGCACTCCTTGGCTGGGAGTCATGTTCTTCCCAAGATGCAGGTTCACTAATATTTCAAGAGAACTTGTGAAGAACCTAAGCACCCCTTCAACTAAATACCCCTTGGCTTCACCACCATCTACATCCATCATGCAGGATAGCCACGTGAATCTGACTGACAGGAAGTTCTTAGATGGGACCCTTCCCACTTCTGACATCTTTGCTATGGAGCATGTACTCCTGACAGCTGTAGACATAGTGTCATGGCATCGGGTGAATTTTAGTTCATGTGCTAATCCATTTACAGGCACAGACCCTGCCATTGCATGGGCTGAGAGTAGTAACCTGGGCTCATCTGGAAATCACAGGAGGAGGTCATTTTGTGTGAAAAGTTATCCTAATTAAATACTACAAAGTGATGACTAAGAAATCAAACACTGGCTCCTGACTATGCCATGTTTCTGATTTTCCTTAAATAGAAATGAAAGATATGATATTAGAAAAGAAAAAAGAAGAAAAAAGAAAAGAAAAAAAAAAGAAAATCTTTTCTCATTTGGCATCTGTTCTTGATGATTCCATTGGCTTTATCTGGTGTTCCCCTTTCCCTACAGGGTGAATATGACAGTCCAGGGGATGACATGAATGACAGAAAGGTAAGCCTCTATTGTCCTGTGCTGAAGACCTTGGGTGTGTGAAAGCTTGGCTGGATGTGGAACTGGACAAAGGTGTAACTGTTCCAGTTACATATCTAATCTTAACAGTTTTCTTATCACAAACCCCACCCTTCAAAGACAGGAGAGCACCAACTGAGCGACACTTAGCTGTTCACCTTCTCTAATGTATGGGTGTGAACACCGAGACAGACTGAACACATTACCCAAGGTTACACTGCCCCATGGGTAGGCACTTAGAATCCCTTTGCCTATGAAGTGTCCCTGACCCCTTGCCCCCCCCCAAAATACATTTTCCCCATGGGTGTGCATTATAGATTTCTCTAGGTCATCTTTTAACAATTTTCTGTCCTATAGACATGGAGAATAAAGCCAGTCCCAAATGACAAAGGAGAGTGCTGAGGGAGGAGGAAACTCAAGCAGGATGCCTATAGCAGGAAGCTGGGAACTAGATCTTACAGTTGGGGGAAGGATCACGCTTCCTTTAGAGGGACCCCTCCAGTGGTGGCCACAGCTCCTGGCCATATAATACTCAGCCAAGCCCTCTTCGAAGAGCTGTTTGTTTTGTTGGCTGGTACCTTGGGACTATGGGGCCATCATGTACATGAAGTAAAGGATGGCTCCAGCCTCTTTGGTCTGCTGGCCTGTTGCTCATGCCATCCTATTGCCCAGCCTCTGGAAGCTCCAGTATATAAAGTTGGGTGGGAGGGAGAAGGAGAGACTAGGGATCGAAGCTCAAGAGATTCCTTCTCCCGAGTTCTGTTGTCTGGAAAACCACTCATGCCCCAAGTTGCCTTTTGAGCTGCCTTCTTTTTATCCTGCCTATTAGTCCCTGTTATGAAGTGTTAAGTATTAAAAACATAAAAGGTCTTTTCCAGAAATACGGCTGTGATTGCTTACATATGTCCCCGCTCTGCCTGCCTGGGGAATCTGCTGTAGAATTGCAATGTCTCAACCTCATCTGTTTCCTATCTGATGCTAATAGCTTCGGTGTTTAATTTCCTGAAAAGTCCCGCATCACATTTAAAGGAAAAGAAGGAAGCGTTTCTCCCCCATCCTCACCTCTCTCAACTGACTGTTTTCTGTCCTCCTACATTCTGACTTCATGTCTCTTCCCTTTAAATGGCTATCACTATCCATTGCCTGCCCAAGAAACCTCCTGCTGGGTGGTGTGGACCTCAGCCTATCTGGGAGTACCACAGAGCCAAGGGATACAAAGTTAACTCAGGGGAATCCAGACTGCCCTCTGCTTTTTGCACTAGGAGAGAGAAACAAATTGCAATCCATCCAAAATATATGTGCATTCATTTCTGGAATACTATTGTGTTGCTACCACAATATTACTATAAATATATTAATCTGTGCTCAGGCTTCTGTAAGGATGCTATCACCTCCTTCTGCTGGCAGTAGGATCCAAGAGTTAGTGAGAGGCCCGCTGAATAGAGTTGTATCTTGTTAGTTAGTTAACTCCCAGAGCTGATGGCATGCTGCTGCACACAGGTGAACCAGTGTCTCTGAAGACAACAGGTTCCCTTAGTGCCGCTGTTACCTAGGTTTGCTGGCCAAGCCTGGTACCTTTACTTTCTCTGCCTGGGTCATGTGTAGAAAAGAGAACTTTGTCATGCTATGGGATAGGAGAAGCCCTGATGGAGAATAAACACTTTTTTTCCTTCTGTTCACCCAAGGTAGGAAACTGATACCTAGGTAGGACAGGAGAGTGGTTAAATGTTTACAGATGATTGTCATGGCTAAGCGGTGGTAACCAGCCCACTGCTAGAGTTCTTTAGTCATGTCAGCACAAGTTCCGTTAAGAGAGCCTCTTCCTCCAAGGCTGTGACTGATGTGCGGGGTGGGGGGACTACATTGTAGCCTAGAGAAAGGCTTAAACTTCACCCTCAATCCACTTTTGCTTTCGAAAATTTTTACATTAATTGGGGTATATAGGTACATAAGAGGTATGTGAATCAACATTTATTCATAATAAAACAAATTTATTTTTAATCAGTTCTTTGGCATACATATACCTTTGTATTATCACAATTCGGGGAACACCTGGAAGCTCATAGTCTGACTGCCTCACTAACGTGTTTGCGAAGCATTTCTAATGAGATTACTTTTGTCATCTTCAGAAGTAATATGAGAGAACAATTCTACTTTCAAGTACCTTAACACCTTGTCTTCGAATTTTAGAAAACTAAATTGTCTATTTAGAATAAATCAACTGGGAGTACCTAAGCTGTTTCTCAGGTAAAGGTGGCTGGAGGCTGGAACAGATGGAGCTTGGATCACAGGGGGAAAAATACTATTTATTGAAGACAAAGCACATTCATATGCTAACAAGATAAATGTTTCTATTTAATTTTGCCCCAAAAAGTTAAGTGTTGGATGAATATTGATACTGAGGACATAGAACAGCCTTCACATTTCTAAGAGTTCATTGATATATTGATTTTATAATTGCCAGTACTGAGGGTACCATTATGGATAAATATAGTGTAAAATGGCAGACATCGATTTAGGACTGTCTCCAAAATAGTTGGAAAAATCTATCCTAATCTCAAATTAAATTTCCAATTTCATGATTTTTTTTTAAAAAAATGAAATTCAGCAACTCAAACTGCAATTTTAAAAACTAAACATTCTAGCAAAACACATTCTAAAGATAGACTAATCCGATAGACACCCAAGAATGATGGCCAGGAAATACTAAGTCCTTGTTTTCCATAACGAATTTGTTATATTTCTAAAGGGGCAGAAAACTTTGCAGGCAGAAAACTCTGCAATTTATAACACACTGTAGTCTCCAATCAAGCTGAGGGGTTTCAGGCAGCGTTTGTCGGTGGTGTATGGTACAAAGGCAGGCATGGTGCAAAGCACATGCGTAGTTCAGAATCAAGGCTATAGTGAAGTGGCTCCATGCAACTCAAGTGGGCGCCTCCAGAAACCCCTCACGTGCATTACACATTTGAGTTCTGCTGTGAGACTTTTGCCTTTGTCATGTTTTTTCATGATCCCACATTTAGCTAAGCCACTCCACATGGGGTCATGACCCACTATTTAAGAAGCTGTATCCTTATGAAGAACCTTGGGTGTTGGAGGATATAGTACTTTGGGGTGGGATGGCTTCTCTGGGTGCCTTTGAGAATGGTTTGAAACTGTATCCCACGATGGCCACCCTGCCCTAAATACATCTTTCACACTTTCCTTGTAATCCATGCCTGTTCCCATGATCTCCCCAGGGCCAGCTCCTGTCAGGCCAACTGCAGGGGACTCTAGAGGCCCTGGAGAGTTCTGAGCTCTCCAGCTTGCCTGGTGACTCAGCCCCAGGTAGGGGCTGGCAGTCTCTCCCTCCCCTCAAGGAGGGTAATTAAGAGGAGACTTCTTGCCTCTAGAGTACAGGGGTTTCCTGCCTTCCTAGAAGCCAGGGCAGCAGGAACAAGGAGCGCACAGATCCCTCTGGTTTCCAGCCATTTGCTTCTTTTTCACATTTGTCAGAGCTACCTCTTTTCCCAGAGGACCCAGGAGAAGTGGCTGCTACCATCTTCTGAGGGCTACCTGGCTTCCCTGTGGCCCCTCACCTTTGTAGAGGAGAGGACCATCAGTGTAATACAGGAATGTGATTTTCTTCAGTGTTTTGGAAACCCTTGGTTCTGGGTTCTCTGCCTCTTCAAGTAGGCCTCTTCTCTAGTGGATAGTTAGTAAATAGGTCACTCAAGAGAGTGAAGGGAGCCAGTTCTGCATTTTGAGAGTGTCTTTATACCAGGGTGGCACTTTCACGTGGGACACCTACTTGAAGACTAACTGCCAGGCTACACAACTTGCATATTACCATAGGAGAAGAACTATCTGGCCCAGATAGTTGCCAGATGTTCCAATAGGCCGCTGACTATCTGTGAATGGAAGCTGATCTCCTCTGTCTGCATCCTATCCCACAATTCCCTCTGAGGTATCTGTAGTTAGTAACTTTCTGCCCATCTTGGGTGGTGGGTCTAACTACCCAGTGAGAACCCTGCAACTTCAGGGTGGACCATGAATCCCAACACATTCTTACTCTGGAACATTACAAAGACTTGTAACACCTGAGTCTTTTATAGTCTTATGAAGCAGTTACATCAGAGGCTCACTGTCAGACATGAAACCCCTTGGGTAGGGTGAGCTGAGTGTACTATTTGTGAGCTTTGATCTGTCACAAAGGGTCAGACACTTGTGCCTGAATGTCATCTGAGAACATGGCAGAAGGTCCCATCCATTGGTAAGGAGTGGCAACCTCTCACTGGTTTATGCGCAGGTTTAGCCATTTGGTAGAGAGGGAATATGGTGTAGCATTTAGTGAGAACATATATTTATTAAAATATCAGAAGGTTCTAGGCTCTGCATGATTAAAGAAACCGATACAGGTTACCATGGTTGTCTACCTGCCTTTTGCTAACAGCATGCTTACTATCATGGGACTGAGCCTACAGGGCATGTCTCCCTTGGGGGCCATGGAACCTGCAATTTGTCATGATTCGTTTCTCTGTCTATGAATGAAATTCTTGGGGGAGGGGATCAGTGGCAACCTTCTCCTCCTTTCCTGTCTCCCATGCAGGCAGTTGAAGTGTGTGGGTAGCCAGGGTCCGTGCTGCAGAATTGATCCTTGGACGATGCTCAGCTGGGTATTTGTCTTACCCTCTCTACCAAGTTCAGGGAGCGTACTTGGCTCTAGTTATGGGTACAGTCACCTGTGAGTGGAGGATGCTATCTTGAGTTGGGGACTTTGGAACTGTCTGATGACAGGACCAGAATCCCATCAGCAGCAGGCCTTCTGATGTGACCTGTCTGTATGGTCTTGAGCCCACTGGGGCCACACTGGCTTTGTGGAACATTTTTTAGGTTTTCCCAGTGGGACAAGCAACAAAAATCTATCTCCAGGCTCAGGTTTGAGCTGGACACATGACTTAGGTAGGCATTTTCCCTGAAGGTCAGAGCCTACTAGATGGACAGTGGTAGCCCAATTATTCTCATAGGAGCTTAATTCATCCCTCCTTCTTACACAAGCTAGCCTCCTTTGGAGACCCAAGTGGTATCTCTATAACGACAAAGTACTGAGAGCTCAGGTTTTTCTCTTGGGAGCAGATGTACCAAAGATATGGAGAGGAATAAATTCACAATAGCAGGCGTGAAGCTGGAGGCCATCACTGTGGAATGGGCCGAGTCAGAACTGAAGAGTTTAGAATTCTTGGTCAGATTTCGCATATCAGTGAAGGCCTTTGTGTCTGAGTTTCCCCCTTTGCAAACAGTAACTGCTGGTGAGTGTCTTGTCTCATCCGCCAGCCTGGTTTCTGGTTGTATTTTATAGTGTCTGGGAGATGTTATGACAGTAAAATTCTGTAGGCTTTAAGTAGAAGTGCTGGTTCTGATTTCAGCTTTAGTAGCAGGTCTTTAAAGGATCATAGGTGAGAGGGAAGGGCTTGTTGTCAGGCCTGTGTTTCACAGGCTAGGACTCACTAGAGTCCAGGCCCTCCTTGGAAGAATTCCTCGGGGCTTCTGCGTGATATGTAAAGAACATAAAAATCACAACAAATCAGTGATAGCTTCGTCAGGTAATTCTAGACTTGTTATCTGCTCAAGCACCAGTATCTGGCCGGCATCGCTGTCTGTGTGAGGTCTAATGTTAGCCCATTACCAAACTACCAGATTTATTGATAGATGACTGATTGAAAGATAGCCAGGAATTTGCAAGTGAACTGTTAGGAGGTGTGGCTTGCTTCTGCCAGAGTTCTCCACGCTTGTGATGCTGTGAAAGCCGGCGGTGTTTGATGTACTATTTCCTGCCTAAATCTTTTGTAGGCATTCTCTCAGATTTCGCTCCTCCTTCTAGCCCGAAACCTTTCCTATGAAGGTGATTAGTGTCCTCTGAGCTGTATACTTCAATGGCCTCTTTTCCGGTCTCATCTGACTCATCAGTGACATTTCACTCAGCTTGCCTGTTTCTTCTGGAGACTTTCTCCTCTTAGCTCTACACACCTCACTCTTCCTCCTTACCTCTCTGCTGGCTGACTCTTCACCATCTCCTGGTCCTTTAATACTGAGAGTGTCTAGTTCTGTGCTTGTTTTTTATTCCTGGGGGATGTGATGACTTTGGGGACCACCTCTTCTCTGATAACTAGCATTTTCGCTTCTCCAGTCCCGACCGTCCCTTGCACTCACATTTTTATACCTGGCTGATGATTCAACATCCATGTGGATGGCCAGAAAGCATCTCAATTAAACACATCCTAAAGTAAACCTTGAGTTCTGCCTTTCTAGCCCTGTTCTTTCCACTGCCCTTCCCTTTCAGTAAATACATCACAGTTACTCAGGTCCCCAGGCCAACTTCCATCTAATTCAGTCGTGAATCAACAGGCAACATCAAGTGTCTCCCATCACCTCTATGGGTATAGCCTGGACCATTCCAACAACAGCCTCTCATTTACCTGCCCATGTAGTCTTTTCTCCACATAACAATTAGGATGAACCTTGTGCAATCCCCTCAGCCGCAAGTCTCCCAGGAGCTTCCTTCAAAAATTCAGAGTTATCACGACAGCTTCTAGCACTATCTGTGGTACCTTCGGCAACAGTCACCTCCTATGATTCTCCCTGTGTTTACTCTGTCCCGATCACACAGCCTCCTCTGCTCTCCTATATTGTTCCATGGAAACGCACAGGGAGTGTGAGTGTTCTCCCCATTTCTCTCTGGTCTCAGCTCAGATGTGTCCTCCTCAGAGAGGCACTCTCTGTCCATCTTATCTAAAACAATGTCCCCCCCACACACACCTCATATCTTTCCTATCTTGATTTATTTTAATGGCATTTGTGAATCTTATATATTTATAGTTGTCTGCCCACATCAGGTCCAAGCACCATGGCAACAGTGATTTTAATGTATTTTATTGCAATACCCAGGGCCTGGAACAGTGCCTGGAATATAGGAGACATTCAGTGACTACTTGTTAAATGGGTGAACAGTGAGAGTCAGGGCTTGTGTGCTGCACCAGACAAGACAAAGGATAGAGGTGATGCTTATCAGATACCCGGGTGTTTCTAGATGTGGATTGGTGATCTCTATTATTTAGGGAAGGAGACGGAAATCCTGTAGCCTTCTGCCTTTGTATATACTCATGTGAGCATCATGAAACTTCTAGGATTTGGGCTGTAGGGATAACATGTTGACTTTACATTGGACAAAATAGAACAATTGCCTGTCTCACCACTAATCTGCTGTCTTATTTTTCTTGCTTAGCTGCTGTATCAGGAATGGGCACGCTATGGTGTGTTTTACAAATTTCAACCCATCGACCTCATCAGGTGAGTGCGTGTGTGTGTGTGTGTGTGTGTGTGTGTGTGTGTGTGACTTTGGGGGAATACTGAAGATGCATATCCTAACCAATACACTGTCAACCATCTTGGTCCCTGATAGTCAGCTGTTTAAGTAGAGGTGCCTACCTGTTCTTCCTATGTTGTGTATATATACTTGTTCTGTGTCTTATGGTTGAGGAAGTAATGCAGGGAATGTTGGGGGAATGGAAGAGGAAGGAGATGACTCAGGTTGATATGCTAAGACCTTCATCATTAGATGACCATCATGGCCTCCATTTCCCTGCCAGCTCTTTGGGAATAAAAGAGAACTGTCTTCCTTGCTCTTTTTCAAGAAAAGGACCTGGACTGTATGGAACCTTGAGTGGTACCCAAATGGACACATTGCTGTGCAGGGGGAAGGAAAGATGTGGCAACACATATAAAGGATAATTTGATGGGTTTGGTAGAGACTAAGGACTCTCCATAGCGTTTCTAACTTATAGGAAGCCTCAGTCCTGGGATCTCTTCTTTATTAGGCACCCTGGAAATTTCTGAAGCTTTTATAAAACATCAATGAACATTCCTTTAAAGAACTGAGTAGAATGCAGTGTTCTGACTAGCTTAAAGTGGTTAAAGAGCCTAGATTCTTGATTTCTAGAGTCTAGAAGCTTGGTGTATTTCAGGCTTCTTCCTGGATAGAATGGCAGACAGCAGCATGGGAAAGCTGGGAAATTCTGGGCCCGATGTAGGCACAAATGCTACTAGCCATTTTTTTTTCTTTTCAAAAAGAACTGAGGGAGTCTATGCATTAACTCGGTAGAAGGCAATCATTAGGGAGAGTTGGAAGGCTGAAGTTACAGACCAACATAATGGCCTCCCTACCACAGGAGACCCTGTGACAGTTTTAATGATCTAATTAGCAAGGTTGCAAACACAGTGAATGTTCCTGGTTCACTGCCCTGGTTTGGGAAAGAGGCAGCCTCCAAAGGATTGGGTCCATGGGATGAATTCCAGTCTGAGGGAAAGAAAGCAGTGTGGGGGGTGGGGTGCAGCAGAGTCTGGTCAGGTTCACCTCCTGGTACTGTGATGTGTGAACCCTCACAAGGAACTGGGAAAAGCAGGTGTTCCCTCCAGCTGAAATCCTTTAACTGAAGTGCTTGGGCCTGGGAGCAAGGATTGGGGTGTCTGTGACTAAGGCTCATCACCCAGCAGCTCTGTTTCCTGGCTGCCTTTGCCTAGCATGGGCCACCTAGACTGTCCTCAGGGCCACACGGAGTCTGCTTCCTCCATTTGGAGTAGGCTTTGATCTTTTTCACTTGGCATCTCAAGTGGCCACCCACCTCTGTCGCCTGTTTTGTCTAAAACTATTGGTTTGTTTTTAAAACTATGAGTAAAAAACAAAATATTCTTCCTCCCAGAAAGTCCCCCCTCCCCCCCCCCCCGCCCTCAAGAGACCTCAGGTGATTTGCCTGCTAGTTATGTTGGGAAATGACTCCAATATGCACTGAGGTTTGGTTACCAAAGACCCTCATCTGCAGGGGATGAGTTGCCTTTGGCGGGGCGGGGGATGGGGTGGGGTGGGGTGCATCCCTGTTCCTGGGCTGGCAGATTTGGAGATCTCAGCTTTGTCTAGCTTTGACACTGGGAACTGGAGCAGAGCTGGAGGCTGTCCACAGGACAGGCAGCCTTGCTTAGAAAGGGAGAGAGGCTGAGCCTGGAGACCCTGAGAAGGTCAGATAAACACTTCATAGTGTGCGGGTAGTGGGCAGGCAGTTGTCTAGCCGGTAGCCTGAGATTTTTCACATCTCAGAAAAATGCTCGAAAGAGAAGGGATGCCATCAGGGAAGGTGTTGGGGAGAGGGAAGGGCCTGGCTCTCAAGGGGCTATAAGCAGTTACCCAGAGAGCTCAAAAAAGAGAAAACTAAGGTGAAACATGTGAGGAACAGCCCTTTCCCCTCAGTGAGTCCCACGATGAACCCTCACTCCACACTCTTCTCAAATGTCTTTGTCTCAGTTTATCTGATTGCCAGAGTCCTCTGCTGCCTCTTTCCAACCACAAAAGCCGAGGGGTTCTGTTTTCCCTGCCCCCTTCTCTTCATTCCCCCTCTCTTCCTCTTCCTCCTCCCCTCCCCTCCATGTTCCTGATTTTTCAAGACAAGGTGTAGCCCTGGCTGCTCTCTTTGTAGACCAGGTTGGCCTTGGCTTCAAATATCTGCTTGCCTCTGCCTCTCAAGTGCAAGGGATTATAGGTGTGTGCCACCATGCCCAGTCTTCCTATTTGCTAATCTTAAAGGTACCTCTCTCCTGTTTCTTATTCTTCATCCCCTCTGCCGCCACCCAAAAAGGAACCACTTGGCAGAGACTAAGCTGGTGGCTCCCTGCTCTGAGCCATCACGGGTTCCACAGTCATGTTTTGTGTGATTGTTATTTACTAATGTGCGGTGTGCTGACTCTTTGTACCTCATGCAGAAGCTGCACTTGGGTATAGCTTGAAAGATGAATGAAAACTGACACACTGGGTTGGTACATTCTAGAACACTTGTATGTGCACTTGTGCTGTGTGTTGAAAGAGTCAAAACTAATTGTTGTTTACCGTTATAGGTCTTGAAGTCTATTCTTGAGGCTTGGGGGGAGGGGTTCCTTAAAGGAAATTGAGTATTATAGAGGGGAGACAACATGCCTATTCTGATGCCGATACCCTGTCTCCATGAATTGTACATCACTGGTGCCCAGCAGGCTGCACTGTGAGACCATGGATGATTTCTCTAGCCCATTAGGGCTCTCCACTCTGGATCCTACATTTGTCCTAGAATCCATGGGGTCTGAAGGCCATGCATAAACATGCACACTTGCAAGAGATTTCTGCAATGTTTTCTAGGGAGGGACCTGGCAGGGACTCAGATGCATGGGTGCAATCCAATCTAGTTGATCTCTCTGGGAATGTCTAATCAGTATCTATTGTGCCTTAGTAGAAACCATTCATGACCAAGAATATAGAGGAGCAAGGCCTGAGATGTATCACATGGCCCTTGAGCTCCCTTAGGGGCAGAAGAGGGTCTTCCCAGAGAGAAGAGCAGGCTTCTGCCTCCATTGCTCTGCTTCAGGCTGAGATAAGTTAGGATGCAGACAAGATGACCTTCATTTTCTAGGATGCTTGGAGACCTGGGGCCTTTTACATTTGAACAGATCTGAGCCAGAGCCAAGACTTATCTCTTCACAAATATGACTGTGTGCTCATAGCTGATTTTCTTCACCTTGAGATTTTGATAAGTCTCAGGCAAACCTTTAAATATCTTCTGAATTAGATTCTGCTCTTAACTGTACTTTGCTGAAACTGATACCGTGTGTGTGTGTGTCTGTGTGTGTGTGTGTATGTGTGTGTGTGTATCTGCCATTGCCTAGTTTGAAAACACAAGGTAGAGAAGGTTCTGTAAGTGCTAGGCTCAAGAAATTGTAACCTGTTGACTTTGGAGGGGTTGCTCCCTGAGGAGCTGATACAAGGAGGGGTTTCACTATGCCCGACAGCTGTGTCTCCTAATGAAATCTGAAGAAGACACAGCCCCTTACTCTTTTCTATTCCCAGGGTCAACTTCCTCATGGGTGAGGCTTCCTGGAGCTAAAATCAGGGTCAGGATCAAAGCACTGAGATATGGAATTGCTTCTACAATGATCTTAACACATTATCTATGGGGAAACAACATCTAGAGACTATGCGTGGCCATATTTCCTATCTTGCTACATAGCTCCAGAATTTTTAAACCATCGACCTGGCAGAACCCTGGGCTCACAGGAAGAGACTTTTCCACCTCCTTCTTCCAGGCTCAGTAATTGTCTTTGCCTTGTATTCTAAGGGGCTTCTCACAGCGACTGTGGAATCCAGTCTATCCTTTGTAGCTGGGCCTCAATTTTCCTCTCTAAAATGTGGCCCATTCGAATACATCCTGGAGGAGCTGGAAGAATGGATCAACAGATAAACAGGCTCGCTGTGCAAGCCTTGCAACCAAGTTCTGTCCCTGGAGCTCACATAAAGGTAGAAAGAGAGAACCAACTTTCACAAGAGGTGTCTCTGATCTCCACAATTGTTCTGTGACACCTTACACTCCATCACCAGCACCACCACCACCACCAGCACCAGCACCACCACCACCACCACCACCACCACCACCACCAGCACCACCACCACCACCACCACCACCACCACCACCACCACCACCATCATTATCATTAAAGTCCTTCCAGGTGGGTGACAGAATTGGCCATATCCCTTTTCAGGAAGTTTCCTGATAGGGCAGGCCAAGTTTGGGAAGGTTCACAGCTAGTACAGAGGAGAAAATACAGGGGGGGAAATGTTGATTGACTCTCAATTAATTATTTCCTGAGTCCTGTTGCCTTCTCCTCAAATCGTCCCTGGGTTTTAGAAAGGCCATTCATCTTAATGCAGTACACATTTACTGATGCTCAGAATGAACAAGTCTCTTTGCTCAGCTTTACAGGAAGGTATAACAATTAAAGTAAAGCCTGTGGCTTTCAGGATCTGGCCATTATATAGGGAGATGGATGAGCAAGTGGAGTAAGGCAGATCAAGACCATAATAGCAAACATATTTAACAGTCCGGTGCAGTATGGAAGTGGATAAGTGCTCCTGCAGAGGAAGTGAAGACTTCCTGGAAGAGGCAGGCCCTGAATCGGAATCATTTCCTTTCTGAAGGTGTTGAAGTCTGTATCTTTATTGCCAGCCCACACTGCCCTATATGAGGACACAGCGTTTAGCTTGAAATTACTGCTGGAAGTCACACTGATACAAAGACAGATTCATTATTACCCCTGACTAGGGATGGGCAGCTCACATGATTGACTTAGAGCTCTTGTTTGCATCTGCCGGTCTCTTAGCCCTTGTTCAGCTCTGTGAGTTAGTGGGAAGCCCAGGGTTGGGAGGAAGGGAAGGCTGGTTCCAGAGGAGACTAAGCATGGTGACTACAAGCACCATGGTCTTTGCATGAGTCTTAGCACTGGAAGATTGTATTTAACTGAGAAACATTTTGCACCTAGAAAGACATTGTTCTTCATGATTCTGGAGAAAATTATATAGACATTCTACCATTGAGGGTGTGAGAGAGGAGGAGGCAGAGAAAAACATGCAACTGCTGGGCACAGTAACAGTCAAGAAGGACCAGAAGGGTCCATGTCATACATTTTGGTCTGTCTGGTAGATCAGGGTGCTGGCTAAATTCAATCATAAGAAGTCTCAATGGAAGTCTGCTTTCTCTCCCTTTCTCCATGAAGCACAAGCTGGTTCCAGTTTGTACCTTTTGAGAGGGAAGACTGCTTCTAGTCTGGCAGCTGACCAACAGACACAGGAGTTGAGGTCCAACATTTGAAGCTTCTGTGTAAGGCCTCAGCCCAAGACTTGTGAGGACGGAGTTCTTTGCTTCACAGTAGCCTCCCATAGTTGGTAGCTCCTGTTATGAACCAAACTTTGACCCTTCTGGTAGCATCAGCCATGTGGTGCGGATGTTGGGTTGTAAGGTACGAACAGGCTACTGACAGTTCCTATTTTGACCCAGAGTTCCATAGGCAGATGGAGAAGGAGCTATTTAGATCAGCAGCTCCTTGTCTTTGGAACTCAAGTCTTGCTTCATTTATCAGAGGAACTAACTGGTAGTATCTAGAAAAAAATGTGGTCATTTTGATGCCTCCTTGGTCTTTGTGTCCAATAGAATTCCTGGACAAATAATGATATCATAGAGGTGGGACAAAGCTTAAAGGTTAGACATTTTAGTGGTCATGGAAGGAATGAAGAGTCCTGTTTGTACTGGTACCTAGCAAATGCATAGTGAAGGCAGCAGAGTAGCTTGTTTTTCTTCTCTTTCTAATAGGGACAACTTTGCTTCAGGGCAGCTTATTACTCTGCTGGAGGTTTCAAGGCACTAGAAGGTCATGGAGAGAGAGCCAGAATTCTGCAAAGTCCCCTCTGGTTCTGGTTCTGCTTCCTGCACACAATCAGAATACCCTCTTGTCACTCAGCTTTCCAAAACTGTGAGAAAATGCACGGGGGTTGGTCAATTTAAAAGTTAGAAAAGTTTATTTTGGCTCACAGTTTCAGAACTTTCTGTCCATGGTTGTTTGGTACCGTTGAACTTACTTGGGGCTTATATAAACACATCATAGGGACAGCATGTGGCAGAGGAGGCCTGTTTACCTGTGACAGCTGACAGACAGAGTCAGAAAGGGGCTGGGGCCTCAATATTCCCTCCAAACATTACTCCTCCTGTGACCTAACTCCATCCTTGGAGGAAGGAACACATTTCCCCACTGGTCCCACTGATCCCCAATAGCAACATAGGCCTTTGCAGTGTAGTTCCATAGCATAGTATCTTGTTCCTGTTTCCCAAAGGCTCATGTCTTTTTCATAATGCAAAATGCAGTTCTGTTATCCCAAGCCATAGTTCTATCAGAAGGAGGTAAAACATTTAAGAGTTAGCTTAGTGACTAGTTTCGAGCCATCATGTCATTGCTCTGAGAGAGAATGGGTTGCCCACCCCCAAAAAACACGATCTTGAAGAGGACATTGGGATCCTACTAGTCCCTTTATGTTCCTGTGGCTCTTGGCTGCCATGAGTGAACAGTTTCCTTTGCCATGCACTCCTTTAATGATGCGCCGTGCTACTTCAGAACCTAGAATGGTAGAACCAACCAGCCGCAGACCGAAAGCTTAGAAAGAAACCATGGACCAAAATGAACCTGTCTTCTTCTTAAGTTGACTCTTTCACATATTTTTGCTACAGTGACAGAAAGCTAACATACTCTTACTATGTAGGTCACCCCTTTATGTATTTGAAAATGACCACTGTCCCTTTAACAGTTTTCATGAACCTAGGCTTAATTTCTTCCATTAAACACACACACACACACACACACACACACACACACACACACACACACAC
>NW_021620828.1:1616809-1660869 GCF_004785775.1 Grammomys surdaster
CACACACACACACACACACACACACACACACACACACACACACACACGACAACCCAAAAACTAATAACAAATATCCTGAGGCCTTTCTACATCTCTGCACAGGACACCAGCTCTTCTAAGAGCCTCAGCATGGTGCTTACCCTCAGGACTCAGGGAGCAGGGAGCCACAGAGACAGAGCCTTACACGCTGTTCCCATGGTGTGGCAAAGCCAACTCACAAGCTGTGCACTGTCAAACATTCTCAGTGGCCATGAGTACTAATTAAGCGTGGCTCTACTCCCAAGGAACCCAAGTTCAAAGGGAAATCTCCAGGCTTATAGATAGCTTCTGGGCTTTTCTTAGAAATATAAGGAACAGAGAGAGGGCTGGAAAAGACATAGAAAAAGTAGCTGGGAGGCTGCATAAAGATAGCATATGGAAAATATCACAGTGGGAGAACAGACTCCCAGAGAAGTCAGATAGTCGTCCGGGGTGATGAGCCCAGGGGTGTGAGCAAAGGCTGCTGAACGTGACCTGAACTCCTTGTTTTGAAGCACCAAAGACCCTGGACATTCTCAGAAAACCACTTAGAAACCAAAGGTATGGTCATTTTACTGGGTGGCTATTCATGTCGCGTGTTCAACTTAGGTCAATACACCCAAAGAAACTACTAGGCTGCAAGTATTTCACAGAAGACAAAGGACCAAGGCCAGAGACTTGGAGAAGCAGCATCTATAGGATACAGACTTAAGAACTCCCTAGTTTAGGAAGAATACGAGGAAGGAGAGAGGCTGGTGTTTGTTAAGTTGAAGATGGATAGAGTGACCTGCATCAGACCCTGAGGGTACAGCCCCTGGATTTTCTTCAGTCTGGAAGCAGTGGGTAAAGAATGAAAAGCACTGTTGGACTCAAGCTTTCCTCCAACTGGTGTAATATTTGGGTAACCCACTCTCTGTCCAACCTCCCTTTCCTCAGCTATGATAGCATCACAGTACCTGCTCTGCCCCCATGGTATGACCATGAGGAATTTAGGTGAGACATTGTACAAATGCAGTGGTAGGGTTCCATATGTGTTTAAACAGAGCTATTGCTTCTCTCTTCCCTGAGGAGAGATCACTGTACTCCCTGAAGTAGCAGAAGTTTACACAGCTTTTTATATGCACTTAACATGTGTGTCTTCTGTGCCTCATAGCAGCTTTGCCCAGTGGGCATTACTGCCTCCATTTTGTGATGAGTGTAACTTGGTGAGATAAGGGGTTCCCAAAGCCACAGAGAAAGCTCAGATCCAGATCTGTGCGACTCTGGATACTTGTTCTTTCTATGTTCCCGAGTGGTGGGAAGTGCTACAGAGCTGTCCAGCTGATACTGGCTAATTGGGTCCCCAGCTACCTCATGTCCATCTCTTCAACTGTCACTATCCCCAGGAAAGCCATGTGTGATCTACTTACAATCACAGCTTGTTGACTATCTCTGTCCAGCTCTGCTTCCAGAGGGGTTGTCTTTGCACACATTTCCCTTTGAGCTCTGCAAGGATAATGGGCTGCCTCAGGGTCATGCTTTGGATTGTTGTTCATGTCAGTGCTCTACCATCTTTTAATCTGACTGCCTCTGTGAGGTCAGGTTGTCAGCTGTCAATTCCATGTTTGGCCAACTGAGTGGCTTCTCTTCCAGACTCTCAAATCTGCTGCATTGTCTCAGTTGAAAAGCTTCAGCGGTCATTTCTCCAAGCCAGTTAGCACTGAGAAAAACCTTAAGATGCTTCCATAGTCTCATATGGAACCTAGGTCTTCCAAGGTGTGTGAAGGGATGGGGGGACTCTCTACTTGGTGGAAATGACTTTGCTTTTCAGTCAAAGTAACATGATACCCAGGGGTCGAAAAGTATGACGTAATAGGGTACCTTTTCTGCAAAGAACTGTGTCTTACCCTTCTTGCTTGCTTTGGTGATGGTGGTGGTAGGGGGTATCAAAACAAACATAATCTATCAAAGATGCTTCTTAAAACAACCCAACAACTGTTAACAAGGTAAGAAAACATGTCTATGTCAAGGGTCTTCTGGATGGAAAACTTCAGACTGAGTATTGAAGCCTCCAAGAAGAGAGGAGATGGGGATTTTGAAATTTGATAATGAGAAACAAGTTCTTAAGAAACACCTTCTGATACAGGTCACAGAACACAGAATCGCATCAAACAAGCATGGCTGGGGTGAGGTGATTGGAGGTATTGGAGGGCCTAGGAATTGGCCTTGGGAAGGCTGATCAGAGAAGTCATATAGGTGAGTTTGAGGTATTAGGTATAAATATGAAGAAGAGAAAAAATACATGATTGGGAAGATTTGCAATATGGGGGCTAACAAAGATAACTTGGGTATTGGAAGAAAAGACTCAACAATGGCTCAGACAGAAGGGACCAGGTGAAATCACAGGGGGTGGGAGAAACGGCTGGAGGAGAAACTGAAGACAGTGCTGGAAAAGAGGGCTAGATTTCACAGAGGGACCGTGACAACAGATAGCAGAGAGATGCTTTCAAGTAGTGTCTCTGGAATCTTGGGAGGTATCATAGCAGAGGATTTCTTTCAGGTTTCAGGGTTCATCCCTCCTAGCCTCCAGGTAAGGATAAGAAGTCCTGTGGCTCTCTCTCTCTCTCTCTCTCTCTCTCTCTCTCTCTCTCTCTCTCTCGGAATCTTGGATGGTCTTCCTAGGCATGCAGGAATCTCTCTTCCTAAGGGTTGCATCACCATCCCTGAAAGCTCCTGGGCCATGTGAAGGCAAAGGTGATTCTGGGAGTCAGGGAACTCAGGTAGATCTGAGGGACTGATCTTTCCCTGGGAGCAATGAGGGGACTGGCATCAAGATGCGTTACTATGGACACGGCCCAACTGTTTGATCCCGGGAGCCACTGTTTTGCCAAGTGTCTCTGGAACCCCTGAGCATCCCCGCTTCTGCTAATGATATTCCCTGGAGTGAAGTTCTCCACCCACACCACATGGGTATGTAACCAACATCAACAGAACTATCTTAACACATTGAATAACATAGGCAGAACACACGTTACAACAACAACCACAAGATAGCTAAATTTAATTAGCCCGGCACGCCCAGGCTTTCTGCACAGACACTTGCCTCTGTTTTAGAAATGGAAAAACCACAGAATCTTGTGAGTCTGGAAGTCATAGACCCCAAAAAACAAATAATGCATAAGAAAAAAAAAGTTTTCATGTTTCTTGCCTAGAAGACTGTTGTCCCTTAGTAACTTCTTGAGATTATCTAAAGGTATTCAAAGATGTTGACAGTTGGGTGACTGCCAGAGATCTGCTGTCTGCTGCTGGCACATTATTGGCACAGATTAGAAAGGGATGTGGGACTCAGCCTTAGTCACTCAGCCTGGAGAAGGGACTGGAGAAACCCTTGGGCTCTGAGTGGTTGTCTTCACTGTTTCATTCATGAGATCTGTGTGGCTGAGACACGAATCAGCCATAGACATAGGATGTTCTTTGTCTTGCTTGAGATACTGAATTTTCTGAATGTTTCTGCCCCATGCCTCATGCAGCATCCTTGTGCTATGGATGTGTCCCCTTTTGTATCTGCTCTATCCTCAGTGGGATACCATATTCCATTTGGATGAAGTAGCCTGTCTCCGAGGATTTGGCTTATTAAGTGACTAAGTCAAGTCCCCTGGTGACCCAGAAACCAGATAGAAACACCAGCAGCACCACTATGGGACCACGGTGAAAGAACAGAAGGTCAGACACCACACTCTGACCTTTCACCTCCCAGTTGGGATGAAGACACAGTGTTACGGCAAAGGGCTTTGGGAGAGCATACAGTTCAGTTCAGTTCAATGCAATGCACTATTTTTTTTTTTTTTTTATTGAGTGCCATCTCTGTGTCAGGCAGTGTTTTATGGGGTGAGCTTAAGTGACAGATGACATATCACAGATTTCAAAGCCTACTTCGAGTGATTAGAACAATTGTCTTCTAGTCTGAGATACATGTGTGTAAAAGTAAATTCTTTGCATAATGTCACTGAGTGGCCTAGGCAGCTATTGCCATAGTAAAGCAGCCTAATGAATATCCCAGAGTTAGCAAGCCCTCAATAGTCAATGACATATTATTTGCTTACAAGTCTCTATTCAGAGCAAGAGGCAGTGAGCCTTCTCTCTGGGCTTCAGATTGTGTGTAGTTCTTGACAGACCTGCATGCTCTGCTGAGACCAGCAACTACTTGGTCATGTTCCTCCTGTAGAGAACCACATAGGTCTGAGAAAAGCCAGGAAGAAATGCAGGGTCTTGAGATACGCATGCTGATAATAATCACGTTACTAATTTCCCATTGGATAAGGCAAATCACATGGCTAAGCATGAACCTCAGAGGAGTTGATGTTAACTGAACACCAATTAGTTCATCACACTGAAGAAACAGGTGCTAACCTGGACTATCCCAGGAAAGCCTGTTTGGCTTAAGCTCATGGAGTTTCTGACCTCACTGAGAACAGACAGTTAAAGGTGAGTGTGGTGCTAGCTACTCCATAGGAGGAGAGGGATGTTCAGTGACCGCACAGATATGCAACAGTCTAATCTACTGGGAAATGGCCTTCCTGGGGATGTGACATTTGTGATGACGTGACACATGACATGTGATGAAGGCATAGATGAGCCAGGTAAAGATGAGAAGAAAGACAATAACTACATTCAATGAGACTTATTGTATAGCAGGCTTTGTCCTAAACCTTTACCATTCACTGGGAAGGATGCCATTAGCTTTTTTATCCCCAGAAGACGAAATTGAAGCACATGAGGTTAGTAAGTATTCTATACCGATATAGCCTGTAGGTAGGAATGGCAGGATATGAACTCCCAAGTCTGGTGTAACCACCATGCACAAGATGGAGGGAGTCTGGAATATGATTAACCCTACAGGGAGGACCATGTGGAAGCTGACTGGTCCCTCATGACAGGGGTCAGAGAGTTGAGAATCTTGTGGGCTGGCTGAGGATTTGGGACTGTAAGGAAACAGGTCCATCCTTGTTGAGTTTGGATTGTGTAAATTCACATGTGAGGGCATTCCAGACACCACTGACTTGGTTTTTACTTTAAGAGATCTGGGATTTTCTTCTGGGAGACACTGAGAAGTCACATGTATCTAAAAGGATTTTCAATGGGATAGAAGGTCTGAGGAGAAGAAAGCCTTCTCCTAAATGTCCTCTATCCTTCAGAGAGGATTTGGTATCCATCTCCTGCCATGACAGAGGCTGGGAACTCTTTCCTCTGCATTCTGATTAGCCCACCGCCTCCCTAGGTTGTGATCCAATGCTGTTCATCACTGATGGCTGTGTAACTGGTACTGTCTATCAGCTGTCGCTAACATAACCTATACCCTAAAGCCCTTGGGGGTCAATTTTACTTCACCCTAGTGGGTACACTCAAACTGAACCTTAATGACAACCTTGGGACCTTGTCCTATTTCAAAGATGAATATGATAGTAGCTCAGAGTAGGCAGGACACTCTAAGTTACAGGCATTATGACACCAGGTTGACTTATCTATCTGCTTTGCTCTATCTTCAGGGAGGACCTATGTGCTGGTGAGATGTATAAATAACACCAGAAAGAGGCTCTAAGTGGCTGGTGGGGGCACAGTATGTGAATGAATGCAGGGACATTCAGCTATGACTATGTAGGGTTCTAGAGCAAAACTGAACAGCTCTGGTTGCTTAAGGTGATGCAGCCATAGATATGGGAACCTAAAATCCTGGCCCTGAAAGCATTATTATAAGTCACCCAGACCTAATCCTTTGTCTTGTCAAAGAACTAAAATCTAACAGCTAAGGTGTTCCCATGTATGCTGGTATATGCCTGTAATCCTGCTTTATTTTTGAGATGGAAGCCCAAGGGTTATGAATTTTGATGCTAATCTAGGCTATGTAGTGAGACTCTATCTCAACACCCCCTCCCACAAACCCTCCTGAGACAGCAAAGAGATGGGGGGTGTCATGTCTTGTCTGAGGCTGCTTCCAAATAAGTAATACTTCATCAGTGCCACTAGAATCTATTTAGATTTAATAAACAGTGGTATCAATGGGGAGCGATTCTTCAGACAAGCTAAATTAGATTCTTGGCACCTAAAACCCAAGGGCAGAAAAGGAGATTTACAGGAATCTTTCTAGAGCTAATTACTGATGGTCCTACAAATATAGAATCTCTGTCCTGGAGCCAACTAGGTGACACAGCCCGTGGTCTCACGTGGGGGTGAGTTAGATTTAGGAATCAGGGCGCAGGAGATTGGAGCTCAGTTCTGGAACTTATTCATTACTGTCACCCCATCTACAAGATGCTCAAGGTTCTTGAATTTCTGTTTCTAAACCTACTACCATCGCTTCTGTTTTCTTCAGTCTCTGTAGTTTTGGTCACATCTGGAGTGTTATGTAGAGTTGATGAGAGTGTGTCTTCCTGTGAGGACACATGGTGTATATCAGAGGCACTTAAGAAGCTCTGGACAAATGGAAAAGTCTGTACGGCATCTCGGGCTTGCTGGTCCCAAGTGTGGGTGGCAGCTGTATGTCGGGGACCTAGCATGAAGACCAGCTGACTCTTTGGGAAGGGTGAGAGGCCCAGGCTGGGGATTTCTGCTTCCAGGGGCTTTGAGTAATAAGGGCTTTATTATCTCTGTGTCTAGTAAGAATAGATACGGTGGTCATCTATAGGTGGATAGTGGGAGATGAATGTGATTTGAGGTAAACTGTCTATAAAATATGAACGTGATCCTCACTGTGGTTCAGAAGTACTGGTGAGCAATGAGGATGGATGGTGTGCTGGCTATTCCTGGTTATCAACGTGCCTATATCTGGTAAGAACTACAACCCAGAAATGGAGGGCACATCTGTGATCTAGATCTCGAGGCTGGAAGACTCAGGCTTCTGACATGGATTTTGACATGGAGGTCTTGAGGCATAGGGTCCATGAAAATCTTAAGCTCAGGCAAGGTAGTACATGCCTTTACTCCCAGGAGACTGAGGCAAGCAGATCTCTGAGTTCAAGACCAGCCTGGGACAAAGCAAGTTCCAAGTCCAGGCATGGTAGTACACACCTTTAATCTGGGCCACACTTTCTGCTGGAGGTCTACATAAGGACATTGGAGGAAGGAAGACTCACTCTTCTTGTCCTACTTGCACTTGCTAGCACATCTGTTGGAACCTACTCCTTTAGGATTCCAGCTTATACAGGACGAGGTAAAACAACTAGCCTTATGGGACTGAGCAACTACTAGCTTTCTGGACTTCCCATTCACAGCTTCCCGTTGTTGGGTTAGTTGGACTACAGACTGTAAGTCATTACAATAAATTCCCTTATTTTATAGAGACATTCTATAAATTCTGTGATTCTAAAGAATCATGACTAATACAGATAGTATGCAAGCTGGGCTTCCTTCACTTAGTATGTGGGCTGTGTATCTTCAGAGTCCTCAGTCATGAACAAGATGGAGTCTAGGTATTTCCATGTAGGCAAAGATGCCTTGGTTAAGAAGGACAGAAACAGGCTCTATGAGAGGGATTCTTAGGTGACACTTGCCCAACTATCTAGTTTCTTTCAGCTTTTAATGAGCAATGGTTGAGATCCAGATTGCCATTCAGTTGGAACACAACTCTTGACAAAATGGCTAACACATTTCTCCTCCATCATCCAGAGCAGTCTCAGCCCTTCTCACATCTTCCAGAGCCTGAAAAATGTATCTCTTCTCTCTCTATGCCCCTTCTAAACCTCCATAGACTTCCTCACTCTCCCATCATTTTAAATAACTCTTTCCTCTCAGTGTGTCTTCACTCAGCCATCCCATATGCTTTCTCCATCCATTCTGAGCGATAGCTCCCTGGCTTAGGGACAAGTCACCACCATCTGGACCTGGTAGAGGTAGTCTTGGAGGTATTTACAGGACCAGAGTGAGAGTGAGCAGGAAATGCCAAGCAGAGTTCAGCCTAGAAGTTTGTTTATGCTCTTCAGACTCCAGCAGAAAGCAGCCTCCTCTACTGATGGCTCAAATTAAATTGCAGATGCCCTTGAACTTGGGGTTAGGAACATAAACAAGTGGTAAGTTGTAGACTTCAAGCAATGAGCAATCTCAGCAGGGGAGAGGCCTGGCGAAGGCCTGGGCAGGGATGGATTTTTCCAGTTGACGTCTTTCCAGGAGGCTTCCCTGACTTCTTGGGTTCCAGGAACCAAGGACAGCACATCTGTGGATGTGGCTCCTCCTTGGTTGTGAACTGGTGAGTTTAAGAAGAAATGATTTCCTAGCCTTTCTTCCATTTGATCTGAGCTTCTTTGGGAAGGGTTTTAGAAAGAGGGTGGAGAGTCTAGTCGACAGCCCAGGGAGTCCCATGAGGAGCATGTCTGACAGATTCTTGCTTTGAGGCAGTATCCAAGAGCCTGAGTCCATTTAGGATGTTGTGCTGTGGGCTCCAGCTTGCCTGACTGGGCCCTTTTGGCAAAGAAGCGGGTAACTGCCTGTGGTATGACTGGCTCATTGATTCACTTGGCATTTGATTTAGTCAATGATACAACAAGCATGCATTATTTTCCATGAGATAGCCCAGAAAGTGGTAGCAAAAAACCCTGGGCTTCCAGAAGCATGTAGTTGGAGTGGAGGAAAAGATAAATCATCAGTAAACAATTGATGGTTGCCAAGATAAAGCATGCATTGTGAACCCTAGAAGGTACCCGATAAGGGTATCTGAATCCCCCACAAGGACCTCCTGGAAGTCCTGATGGATGAGACAAGTTTTGAATAATGAATTGGTTTAAGTTGATTATAGGAGAAGGGACCTGGATAATTCAGATAGGGAGAACGGCTTGAATTAAGGCAGCAGGGGGAAACTATAATCACTCGCGGGATTGCAAGTAGCTGAGTGTGCTTGGGATGAAGACTATGCTTGAGTGGGATGGGATGTGAGATATGAATCAGATCACGTAACTAGGTTTGACTACTTAGCTATAGCCATGAGGAAGGGCTAAGTAAGAAGCTGGTAAAATAGACTTTAGGAGAGTTAGTTGAGAGAGAGGAAAAGTTTCCTCTAGCAATTTTTTTGGAGAAACATGTCATTGCCAATGCAAAGTCAGACCTTGTGAGGAAGGCATAGACTGTGAGAGGCAGAACAGACTGGGGAAGGATGGTAGCTATTTGAGGGGAAAGTCACATTGAGACAACTTAGACTCAGAAAAGAAAATTGAATTGCCTAAGGCCATATAGCTCATTAATGCCAGAGATGGGTCTTCTGAGTAAAAGGCACACAAAATGGTGACCCCATAGCCTTGTTCAAGGGTGTTGCTGTCTTCTCATTTCCAACATTATCTGCTTACTCGTGGCAGCAAGGAGCAAGAATGTTTACACAAAGTCCCCATGAAGACTGCAAGTTCATTGTCACCCTGGCATTTTGTAATGATGCTAAGAGCTAAGCTTGTTAGTTTGTGCTTCATATAGTCCCCGGGAGAAGAAACTAGAAATAAAAAAGGCTGGTTGGTCAGCTCTTCATTGGCCAACACAACCCTTAATGGGGCTGTGTTATGGGGTCTACATAATGCCTTTGAGTACCTGAGAATGGGGATTCACATTTATGAGATTTTCAACTGATACAACTGTAGGTAAAGCAGACACCTGAAAAATGATACAACCAATAGTCCAAACATAGGTCAAAACTGTGAGTCAAGTTCAACCAAGTGAAATTCAGTACTGGAAGATAGAAATTCCACTAATACTGCACACAGAGAGTTAAGTGTTTGTATGACATGCATGAAGGTGGGTCAGCAGTGAAAGCAGCATAAGTAAACATGAGCTCTCTGTTGCTAAAACTCGTCCTTGTCTCTAATGAACATAAGGAATACATGTTCTATACATTGTAGGTAACAACAGTGTTGCTATCCTGAGCTGTCAGTCCTCCATACTGGATGGGGCCCAATTGTATTTATTTTTTTTTAAATGACAGACTGACTAAGTGGTCTCAGGAAAGAGAATACCTGGTAGATATATTTTCAAGTATTCAAAACATATTTAAAACAATTGTTAAACATTAATATTTTTAGTTGGAGCAGGCTCTCTATTTTCCTAAAGCCCCTCATACATCCTTTGGCCTGTATCTGATCTCACAGTTTACATGACCATAGCATGTTAAAGTTACTTTCTCTGGGTTAAAGCAGTGGGTTCAAACTCTAGCAGGAGATCAGAATCACCCAAGAAACCTTTTAGAATCTGCATTTTCTACTTCTGCACCAGTCCAAGATGGACCTATTCGTAGAAAACTAGCTTTCTGCCACAACTACATAGAGATCTTGTGTGTGTGTGTGTAATTATTTGCTTACATTAAACCAAAGGCAGACAAAAAGAAGAAAAGTTTAGCCCTACATTGGCTATAAACCAATGCAAAATACAAGATAGTAAACTTAACTCAACCACAGTGATGATTACACTAAGTATAAATGGTTTAAACATAAAAATTAAGTGGTCAAATTTGTCAAATTTAATAGAAATGCTACCTAATTATATATGTTACATGTTAAAGAAATGCCATAAATAAAAAAGTACAAATATGTTAAAAAAGAAAGAATAGATACACAGATATATGAGAACTTTAATCAAAACAAAGTTGTAATTATTTTCCTATCTCACTAGATCACTTTTTATTGTAAGAATATGATCAGTGATAGCAGCAATACTTATAGCAACAAAAAGTCATTTCAATAAGGAGACATAGCAGTCTTGAATGTGTGCGTATGTGGGTGGGTGGATGTCATGTGAGTGTATATATATGATTATGTGTAGGCGGGACAGTGACTTCATCTCTCTTCGTCTATAATTTGCCACCATACTGTTTTGAAACATGGATTCTCACTGAATCTGGTGCCTATTGTTTTGGCTAGGCTGGTGGCAGGACACCAAGCCCCTAGGATCCACCTGTCTCTACCACTTCAATGCTTGGGTTACAGACATGGACCACCACACCCAGCTTTTATGTGGCTGCTCATCATCCAATCTGAGGTCATCATGCTTGTGCAACAAGTACTTTACACACTGGGCAATCTCCCTAACCCTGATTGATATGTGGTATTTAATAACAGGTCTTCAAAACTTGACTCAACAGGACAGAGAAATAGACAATTCATTTATATTTGACGATTTTGGCTTCTTTTTCTTTTTTTATCTTTTCCTTTTCTTTTTGTGACTGATGTAACATAAAACTAGTAAGGGTTTAGTAAATTTGAACAAAAATATGAATGAATTTATTGCCATACCATATCCAGACTGTAGTAAAAATACCATTCTCATGCATACATGGAACTTTTGCTAAGATAGTATGTGTTATAGTCCAGGAAACAAGTCCAACGGGCTTTAAAGAACCAAGACCATATTGCTTATATCTTTAGACCACAGTAGAATTAGAACTTATTCACAAAAGGCTTTCCCTCAAGTCATCACAACAGTTGGCCCTATATTTATACAGAACTACACCTGATTCATCTGTTAGAATCTGATTCAAGAACCAGCTCTGCCATGGACAATTCAATTAGTTAATTAACTGTGGCAACTTCAAACAAGCTTGTTTTTGTTGATTCTCATCCCCCTGTCTTCTTCTCCATCTCTGGTTACCCCTTCTCCACTTTCTTGTCATATGTTTTATCCTCTAGCCTATTTCTTAGCACCCGTTTCCTCTTCCCAGTGCCCCTTTTCTAGTATCTTAACTATATCAACCATATGACCTAAGTATGTTCTCCCGGGCATATACACAAAGAACTTTGTATCCTGCCACGGAAACACTTCACACCCATGTTTGTTGTTCTATTGACAATAGCAAGAAAACAGAACTAGCCTGTATATCTATCAATAGATGTGCGTGTAAGGACATTGTGATAAACAGCTGAATTTTGTTTTCCTGTAAAGAAAATGAAATTATGAGATTTGAAGGAAAATGGATAGATATAAAGTTAAGATCATAACTTTCAATATGTATGTATTATGTATGTATATATGTATACATGTATGTTTGTGTGTGTGTGGAGATAAGCTATGAAACCAGAAGGGGCTCATAACTCCTTTTTGGAAGACAATAAATGTTGGTCCCTTATATATGTCAGAGTTGCTAACTAAACACTTACCATCGAGAGTGAAAAGAGAAGAGGCTAGAGTAGCCTGCTTAAGACATCGCAGTGTGCCAGTCTTTTATATTCTCTACCATATCTCCATGCTCAAAAGCTTTACTCTGGGCAAACATCTCAATTCTGAGCATAGCACTTGGTTACATTTATAGCTAATTGTCAGAAAAAAAGAATCCAGAGGTTTGGATAGGCACAGGACCATGTAGTGCCTAAAACATCATCTCTGAGGACAAAGGGTGAGAGTCTCTATTGATGCTGTGACCAAGGGAGAGAGTATGTCCAGAGAGTCCATCTGAACATTGATAATTTCTAACATTTATCATGTTAGTCAACGGGCTATTGTTTTGTGAATAAAAACTTATTTCAGGTATTTTGCGTATTACTTAATTACACTGTGACTACTTCTTTATTCCTGATTTTTTGGGATGCAGGGATTCAACACAGGGTATTAGGCACGCTAGGCAAGCATTCTACTGCTGAACTACATACCGAGCCCTGTTTTGATTGACAGTTCAGGGCAGGAAGCCTCTCAGTAGCTGCCTCTTAATGTAGACTTTCCAGCAGAGCTTTTACCCTGGGCCTTCTTGCTCACTCCCAGTCCATAGCTCCAGTGAAGTAAGACAGTACTTACTCTCACAGTTTGCGTGATGACATACTTGGAAGGACATTGTGCGTGTTGTAACATGATAGTAGGTGGAGTTCAGGGAAGGATGCTGGCTGGCTTCCACGTGCAAGCCATCCCAGTATCAGAGACACCGGGCTCCTTTTCTTCCATCCAGAATTGTTTCCAGGAACAGCTCTACCCTTGTTTTCAGTCTCCTTCCCAGTGTGCTCAGCCTAGTGCATGCCCCGCTTTGTAATTTTGATTTAGGACTTGCAGTTCCTGAGGGCAGAGAATGGATTTGGCTGAGTGGCTGGTGTGTTTACAAGTGCAGGGCTGTCCTGCAGCCACGGCCAGGACGATTAACTTTCTCCCTGCAGTTACTGTGCTAATTGTTTTGTGCTCAGATAATTATTTCCAACTATCACTTTGTTCACTCACAGCCTCTGCTGAGATTGTGGGAAGGCCTGAGTGTGCTGGGAGCTTAGATGTGCCTAGCAGAAGCTGTTTTGTTCTATGATGTCTTTTCCAGCCAACGACATAAAACATTGCTAATGCTTAATCTTCGGACATGTCTAAAATGAGAGAGAAATCATTTTTTGTTTATTTTGCTTTATTTTGTTTTGCTTTTGAGACATTTCAAGCTTACAGAAATAAGAATTGCCTGGCATCAGCAGTCAGGTTCATGAACTGCTCAGTTTGTCAGATTTCTTCTTCGGGATACTTATGAATATTATTGATGTGGTGTATGTCAATCCATAAGGACACGTGGCTATTAATACTGTATGAATTTTTATGGTGTATTATTGCTGAACCACTTAAGAGAATGGGGCAGGAAGCATGCCTTTCTTTCCTAAGTACCTCAGTGTGTAGTTTCTAAAGCTCAGGAAGTTTTGTTGTAAGTGTGATTTTCAAAACAAGACATTTGACCATGATGTGATATTAACTATTCTACAACCCACGTTGAAATTTTAGTCGCTCAAGTAATGTCTTGAATTAAGGTTTACTTTTTTTCAATCCAAGATTCAATGTATGATCACACACAGCATTGAGATGGCATGTCGTGCAATATTCTTAGTCTGGAATCCTTTCTTTGCCTTGTGTGACAATGACCCCTGTGAAGAATAAAAGATCTCTGTATAGACAGTCTTTTGGCTTGAGCTCATCTGATGTTATCTCATGAATGGATTCAAGATCCATCCTCCATGCCTGTTTCAGCGGGGATCACATCAGGGGAGCACTGTGAGTCTATCTCCTCCATGGTGACATTTGTTTCAGTGGAGATCACAGCAGGGAGCACTATGAGTCTATCTTCTCTGTGGTGACATTTGTTCGATCACTGGGTCATGGCATATCTGCAAGAGTTCTCCACAGTGAGGACACTGATCCCTCTTCAAACTGACTAAGTCATTAATATGGAGAGTCTGAGTCTGTTAGAACACCCTGTTCCATATTAGACTTTCACCCCTTAATTTGAGCATGGCCTAATTGTTTTCAGATTATTCCCTTTTTTGTGGTAGTATTTTGAAGAAAGAAAGACAAGGAGGGAAATTTCATCTTAAAGGCTTTATCTTGACTTCTCAAACCATGAAAAATTCCCAAAGAAATTAAGTGTTTTAGATAATTTACATTGAAGATGGCTGAGATATGTTAATTTACTTTTAAAAAGGCATTTGTTTTTATTTTCTATGAATATTTGCATGCATGTATGCATGTGACTTACATGTGTGCTTGGTGCCTGTGGAGGCCAATTCCCATGGAACTGGAGTTACAGATGTCTGTGAGGCACTGTGTGGACACTAGAAACCAAGCCCAGGTCCTCTGTAAGATCTGCTCTTAACCACTGAACCATGGCATTGTTCACCTATGTTGGAAAGTAACAGGAATGATTACAAAGTAGAAGTGGTGGTGTGGAGCTTTCCTAGAGAGACAGGAGCAAGAAAAAGCTCTACTGAGTGAGCCCTTGACTTTCTTTGGCTGAGCGGATTTGTAATCATTGAGACAGAGGTCATGGTATTAAACTCCGCCTCTGGGCAGAACTGCAGGAGGATGAGGGATTGGGCTGGGCTTCCCTTGCTTGTTTAATATTTTCACATGGGATGGGATGCCACCATTCTTTCTCAAACAATTTGGAATTTTTTCCAATTGGGATTTTGGGAACTCAAACCAAACCAAACAAAAAAGCATTATGTCCCCACCTTTAAGAAATGTGTACTTCTCTGAGAAAGATGCTTAAAATAAGCACTTTCTACCCCCACCCTCCTTTAAATAGAAAACTGATCTCACTTTTCAGATTTCTCTGGGGGTTTGGATGTTGTTCCTTCTACTTGATCGGCTATGATATGCACCGGATTTGGGATTGTGTAACATTTTATAAAGAGAATCCTGCCATTTATACCATGCCAGACCATCTACTGTAATTGCCTTCTGATTTTGGAGATGTTATGAGGTGGTGAAAGAACATCTTTAAATTGATGAAATATGGGATAAGAACATCGGAGGCAGAACCAGTCATTTGTCCTTGATTTATTTGTATTCATTTATTTGGTCCTTCCACCGTGATTAAATGTAAAATGATGTGCTAGTTGCTATGGGCAGGAAGCAAATATCCCCTCTAGCACTTGGCTGAAATCAAGGAGAATTTTAAAGAAGGAAAATGGATACACTTGAGTTTAAATGTGCCTTCCACCATTTCCTACGTTTACCAAACTCATTTAATGTCTCTAGATCTCAATCCTGATCTACACAGTGGAGTTAGCAGTAGCCATTTTGCCATGCTGTTGCTGAGGCTGGAATATTTGAAGATGATCTAGTTTAGCCTCTGATGTCTAATGCCAGTCTCATTTGCATAGGCATCTTATAAATATCACCAGCTAGATTGGTTTATGGGCACACCACTAGGTTGCTCTGTTGAAAGAATGAGTTGCAACTGGGCAATCCTTTTGATGTCTGAGTTGCCTTCCTTCTAGTTTAATGGAAACTGTTCTGTTCCATTTTGAGTGGAGATGGAGAACAGCTGGACACTGTCTCTTTGATAGCTCGAGGACAGAGATGGAGTCAGTCTTGCACAATTGTGTTGAAACGGTAGGAAATGATGCGTCACCTCCCTCATCAGAGTGCTTGACATTTGGGACCCATTTCTTTTCAGTCCCCTCCGGCAAACTAAATGTCTGCTCTCACCTAATTTGTTGTTAACTTTCCTGGCTGTGAACAGTAATGACAGGGCTGGGTGCCACTGCCATTTGGACTGGTGGGCCAACTACATTGATTTTCCTATCATGTTGTAAGATTGCTTATACCCATACTATGCAGTTTGGTCCTTAGCTGTTTATTTTTTATTTTTTTATTTTTCATTTTGAAATCTGTATGTTTTTCTGATGTAAGAAAAGAGAGATGGGGTTGAGGAGTTAGAGTCTAATCCATATGCTAGAAATACATTTGTTCCGAAATAAGAAGATTGCTGCTTGTGGAAAAAGAATGCAGATGTTCTAGGAACTATGACTGTGGCCCCTTCATTCAGCCTATGGTGCTTGTCATGGACGGGATCTTGCGACTTTTATCTTTTACCAGTTTCTTCACACTGTTGACTCCCCAAACCCTATCTTCTCTGCTCCCTCAAAATAAGTGAAAGGTAAGTGGTTGGATCTGCACTTCTCCTGGGAGCATCAGTGAGGCTAGAATTGATCCTTGGTCCCTGTAGTTCCACTCTTCTTTATGCTGAAGACTCTTGGGTAACAATAGTGTCTTGGAGTAACACTATTATCTAATGATCCCCATGAAGTGCTAAACTACAAATGAAACAAGCACTTTTAAAGAATGTTAGAATTTCCTTGAGTTTCACATACATGTGTTGTGGACTTTAGTCACTTTTATTGTTTGTAACAAGAAGCCCCTTCCTGCTTTCATGTCATTTGTTTGGATGTGACACACTGAATTCATCATGTCACTAATGGAATGGGGGTTATTTGTTAAAGCCTGGGATATTTTCTAGTGATTATACCACTGAAGAAAATGATCCCCCCAACCATTTACTACCATTATCTCCAGGGGAGATGTGGTGCCTCATGAGTCCCTTCCTTATCTGTGATGAGATGGGCTCAGTCTGGTGTGGGACTCATGCAGAGGACCACAGCTGCAGTGGGTTTATGAGTGCAATGACCATGGCATGTCCAGAGGATGTCTGTGTTGGGTGTTGGCACGCCTCCTTATCCTCTGCCCCTTCTTTGTTGATATTCCCGGTGTGTTAGAGGGAATTATACAGATGTGCCATTTTGAGACAAGTGCACTCTGCTTTTGCACTTTGACCAGTTATGAGTGTCTGTCTTGTCTTCTGCCTGAAACTATAAGATAGAAGCTGAGTGCATCACTGATGTATAGGCATAAACATGAATAGTTAGAAAACAAATTAACATGTTCATTTAACAAATCAATAACAGTACGTTCTCCTCTATGGTTTGTGACCGCCCCAGCCACAAACTCTTGACAAGGTTTACAGTACCAAGCATGAGTCCCCATGCAGCTGGACTCACATCCAATTAGAAAGAGACAGTGGTTCGTTACACCTATCAGAATCATGGCACTCTTGTACCAATGGACACATTTTGACTGGCAGGACAATATTTTTGTACTCTCCTTCAATCTCCTGCCAGTTTCTACATTTGGCTACTGTTAAGACCATCCTTTTTCTTTTCTCCTTCAATTCCTATAAAGAGATGTTTATACTTCATGTGTGTGCATTCAAGCTGTCATGTGCCCTGGGGTTCTAAAAGAACAATGAGGAGGGCTTTGTAAGGGATTATGACAGTCTTGCAGTTGAGCTCTTTGAGGCTGACAAATTTGGTTTTTTTTTTTCCTTCACCTTGATAAGTGTCTGCCATGTGTGGCCTTGCTTAATGGCCCAGTCTGGCATGGCCTTGGTAGGGGTGGAATGACATGGTTCCTGCCCCTGGGACAGGGCCAACAGGACATTCATGAGTATCAGTGGCTGCTGTGGGCATAAGCCTTGTTTGTATAATAATGTATATATTTTTGCATTCCTCTTTCAAGGAATGTCTTCACTGTTAATGTTAATAACTCAGTGATAATCAGAGACAGAACAAAGTCTAGGAGGTGAAGGCATGGCTAATGTCTCAGAAAAATGACAAATACCAGGACCTTCAGGACAACCCTTCTAAAAACATGAATTCAAAAATATATATTTCTCAACTATGCAATATATAAAGGTACAATATGAATTGTATGAGGGGCTTCACAGACCTGGAATTGCAGAGACAGCAGCATTGATGAGCCAGCTTGTCAGAAAAATACAAAGGCAGTCAGAAACAAAGGCAGGTATATTTCTGAGTACAAGGCCAGCCTTGGGACAGAGCAAGGTTAGGCACAGGCATAGTAGAAATGATAATTTTAGGGCAGGGTCCCACCCAGCTAGCTTATTGTCCGTGCTTAACAAAGGCAGGCATATCTCTGAATTCTTTTGGAATGTAAAAATAAAATGAGCTTACTGTCTCCTAGGAATCAAAGGGCTGAGGTCAAAGGATCCTGCTTCATAGGATAATCAAAAGGAAACCTGGAGTAATTGACTGGATTGATATATAAAATAAAATACTGGGCTTATGATCTACAAGAGATGAGCTATCCAGAGAATTTTTTTTAGAATAGCAAGAGAGTTCTCTCTGTTTGGAGAACTGTATCGAGCAGGAAATATATAAAGAGAGCTGTCTGGAAATCTCCAGACAAAAACAGAACAGAGAGAAAGCAGACTGGAAAGCTGTCTCCAGCAGACCACAGGCCACTAGCTTGGACCCACAATTGGACTTCAAGTCATTTGTTTTCACTACTCCCAGACATCCCTTCTCTCAGAACCATTTTCTAAGCCCAGGCTGGCCCTTGGCACTTTATACTTCAGGACCATTCCAAGGATCTGAAATCAGGTAGCTTTTGACTTAAAGTGTTGTGTATGTTAAAGTTTTATTGCCAAGAAGAAGGTACTGGGGCCCAGATTATATATAAGATTAAAGATGCTTTTCACCCCTTGGCCTTTAAAGTAAAACATGCTGGTCATTATTCTGAAAGTCAGGGTTACTTGCATGTAGATTCTTCTACCAGTCAAACCTGGTGAAGAATCCACTGTTTTTAAATGGCCATCACCCTAATGGTCCTTGCAATGGCTCTGCTGAACCTTGTTTTCTGTGTATCACACTTTTACTCAGCAGCTGCTCACTCATTTGAGCCTTCAATAGTGACTGGGAAAGGACAGAGTCCTAGTGTAACATCTGTGAAGGTCGCAAAAGATGCATAGATACGTACTTGGAATCAGGCTGGGGAGACAAGAGGGAAGCCACTTAATAGCAAGAGGGCAGTTGAGTTTAAAGAGCTCACAGTGATGGGGTTGAAATTATGGAAGAAATGCCAGTTGTCTTCCATCACACTGCTTGATGTGGGCCACCTGTTCAATTCTCATGACCTTCATTGTTTTTTTTTTTTCCGAAGAGAGGCTTCGAAGATTGCATGTGTTTGGTATATGAAGAGGTTTTTGTCAATTAACAGTTCTGTGAAATTTTTCAGTACTGTTGATAGTCAGGATTAAACAATGTGAAGAAAGGAAATTCGGGAACATGGCAGGTGAGGTTTGAAGACACATATGTTGACCAACATGTGTAGTCAGAAGGAAGGACTGATTGAGTAGAAGTGTGCGTTGAGATGTGAGAGGTTTTGATGAGCTCCCTTAGGCATCGTTAATTGGAGTCAGGGTGTCAAGATGAGCTTCCTTTTGACAGCGTTGACAGCTGCTTTTACAGTGTTCAGTGCAGCTCCCCTGCCCATTGCTATTATTTACTGGTTGTCTCATCAAAGCCTATAGTAGGTGTGGGCCTTCTGAGAAAGGAATTGCACGGTCTTGGCAGCATACAGGGGTCACCATGCATATTGTAGGGAAAAAACCTACTCTGCGAAAACTCCCAAAGAAAAGATTTATGACGCACAGGGAAATATATCTCACTATTTGGAAAAACAACTTGGACAACTTGGAAGTGCCTCGTCTTTAGTCTTCCATGATTGTTAACATGACTCATGTAAGCATACGTGACCTTTTGGGTTAAGAAGAGATTTGGAAATTGTTCCTGTCATATGGGATCCATTTCATTGCCCTTCCAACCGTTCTGATTCTCTTCTTCATTACTGATGTTCTAGTGGTAGAGCTGGCAGTGGAGTGGGCCACTGGCCAAACAATAGGGCAAGGTTGGGGAGCAAAGGATCTTAGATAGTCCCTGGCTGGAAACCAGGATGTGCACATAGTGGGGAGTATAGCCTGAAGTAAAAGATTTAGCTGCTTTTAGTTTTGGTTTAGATTTAACAATTCTTTAATTTATTTTTGAGATTTATGTGTAGCAGGAAAATTTCCCCACAAGTTGGGAGGAGCTAAGGTGGGAGGAGTAAGGAGAGGAAAAGGAGAAGGAAAAAGAGGAAGTAAGGAGAGAGGACCAGAGACAGGGGAACATGGAAGCAGACTCGCGCCTGTCTCTAGCAGTCAAAGGTAGTTGATATATCTAGGTTGGGTATTGGGTTACACCTGTGATTGTGGATGTCTTATTATTGAGCATTACCAGACATATAAAGCCTTGAGGTAATCTAAGTATTAGAGTCTCATTCCTACTGAGCCGGCATGGATGGTGGAATGGTCTGGGCTCAGCCCAGCCTTGTGGAGACAGCTTGGAAGATTGGCAGAGCCATCTCTCACGCGGGCCTCTCATGGGTTGCAGGGCTGGTGATTCTGGCTGGCTGTTCCTAGCTGTGGCGTGCGTGGCTTCTGGCTGCAGAACATGGAGGCAGAGCAAAGCAGAGCTTAGATAGTCGGACCAAGAAAACACCATTTTAAATATTAACAGCAACATTTATGTAGCCCTGGTTGGTGTATAACTCACTTTGTGGATCAGGCTGGCCTTGAACTCTCAGAGATACTCTTGCCTCTGCCTCTGAAGTGCTGGGATTAAAGAGATGTGCCACCATACCTGGCTGGAGTCTTTTAATATTTTTTTTTCTGTCTGATTTATTTTAAATTGAAGTTTAGCAAAACATCTTTCTTTCTTTCTTTCTTTCTTTCTTTCTTTCTTTCTTTCTTTCTTTAAAATTTTACTTTATAAAATGATATATTTCCCAATGGCTAATATATCTTGTACTTTGACTGTATTTAAACATATCACGCCATTCCTGCAATGGACCCCTTGCTAGACTGCTCTCTAGTAATTAGTCGGGGACTTAGTTCTTTTCATGTATAAGAAGAATTGAGGGTGCTCAGTTAAAGTTCCCTTCTCTTTCTTAGTAGAGGAGAGAGGAACGCATTTGGGACAAAGAAAATCACAGCCTGGCAGGGTGATTTTTCAGGTGACAAATGGACATGATGTGGCTCAGTTGTAACTCCAGCAGACGAACAGATGGAGGAGCTGAGCTGTTGAGGTCATAGTGGACAGGGCCTGCTTCTTCTTGGAGAAGAGCACCATGGCCCTGGGGAGGTTTGGGGGGGGTGCTGTCTCAGACTCAGCCTTCCCACAGGAGCCAGCAAGGTATCAGTGCTGCCCGAAAACACTGTGACCAGCCTCCCTGGGAGCTTTAGGTAGCAGTCATATCCATTAACACTTGACCTTCAGTAACTTCCTCTTTGGTCATGTTGTTACCTGTCATCAGAGAGGTCTGTCTTCTCCCTTGAGAACAATGAAGAATCCCTTTCTCTTTTCATAAGGGGAAAGTGTAGCACTGGCCCCGTGAATAACAAGGCAGAGACTTTTAAATATTTCATAGCTTTGGCCTTTCAGCTAGCACAGTCTCCTAGCTACTCTAAACAATCTATTTTGTCATGACCTGCCATGCGGCTAGCTCTATGCCTTCTCTGATCCACTGCAGTTTGTCCTGTTCCCTCTGTGTCTGTCTCCCCAGTTCTCTGTCTCAATTCTTCCCCCAGCATCTCTCTCTCTCACTCAGAAGTTCCACCCTCCACTTCCTGCTCAGCCATTGGCCAATCAGATAGAATTTTAGATTGCCTCTAGGCTAGAGAGGAAGGATGCATATTTACAAAATATGAGGCCCCTAAGGATGGACCATAGAAATAACATCAAAATTTTGCTAGCATTTAGCTCTCTGCTGGTACAGAATTAACAATTGAATACACAGAGACACACCTTCACACAATGTACTCCAATAGGAAAGGGTTCATGTTCTAACTTTCATTCCTTACATAAAGTAGAGGCAAAGTCAGAGGTTCTTCATTCTCTTCTGATTGTAGCACCTGGCCCACTTTCCCCTTAGGAGAATGTAAAGCGAGGAACACATAAAGGTGTGGTTGCTTGAGGGCACATGAGAATCCTCTGCCTGAGCATTTTCATACGCTGTTTTATTGTATTTTTAACCATTCAAGAAGTAGGGTCATTTTGTTGAACAGAGGCACTAATTTGTTGGGGAATTTGAACCAGGCCAGTCTGAAAGTACCATGAAGGCTGTTTACTAAGTGAAGCACTCAGCCAGGGGTATGAAGGCAGCTGGAAGTCATTCTATGCTCACTAAGGAACAAACCTTGGTGCCTTTTCCTATTCCCACTATAATGGTCAATAACCTTGCCTTAGATGCAAATTTACTTAGCTTTGATATCTCTACCTGCCAAATAAGGGTCAAGTTATGGATCCTGATGCTAAAGAATTTTGAATTTTAAAATCTGTCCCCCAGTTTTTTGTAAGTGCTGCTGCTATTGCTGTTGCTGCTGTAATGGTAGTGGTGATTATATATATGTGTGTGTGTGTGTGTGTATGTGTGTGTGTATATATATATATATATATATATATATATATATATATATGAATGATTAGGTTTCTGTCTGTCTGTGGCACTGCCATGTTGATCTGCCTTGTTGGTGGTGATTTTTGACAACTCTTGTAATATCCCTTAGCTCCAGTCCTTTACTCTATAAAAGGACAGAATTATAGGAGCTCTCACTTCCAGCTCCATTCGTAACATGTTAAGTTTGACATTTGAGCTGTGTGCTATTGGGGTCCTGACATAACTATGAGGATAGATGAGGACAGTGGGAACCAGCAAGGGATGGAAAGTGCGCTCCAGAGAGCAGCAAAGTCAGGGATGCTTAGTTAAGCATCCCTCATTCTCCAGGGGCAGGAAGATGGAGGCATAAGGAATCCAAAGGAAGCTAGGCTGAGGTGATTAAAATGACCCCAGTTGGAGCTTTTACACTGGCTCCTTTTCAGATAGAGAACTAGAAAAGATCAAGGCCTCACTGTCTAACTCCTTGGCCAAGCTAAAGGTCAAAGAGCCCAGAGAGCCACTTGGGGCAGCCTGTGGACATGAGGCTCTGTGACACAAAGAATATAGAGACGGGTCCCCTAGATCCCCATGGACTTCATTTCCAAACTGAGGTTGACTACTCTGACATGGTGGGAATATCATGAAGATATGACTTTAAGTAGGAATGTTATGTATTTGGATATTACACGATAAAATTCAGTGACAACCTTATATAAAACTTGCTTCATAAAGACAAATGTATTCCTTTTTAAGCAAATGTGGCACATGATGTTTATGTTCTCACATTAAATTATATAAGAAAAAACCCAAGATATTCTAGCAAATATATTTTTAAATACCAGAGTATGTCATCTTTCATTTGGAGAACGATGTCTATAAAACAAAAATTAAAATTTACTATCATAATTCACCATGAAAGTAGACAAGCTGTCCCACTTTTTAAGTAATCAAATAGGTCATTTATTTTATTTTGTTTTCTTTTTAATTTAGTACTGAGAATTTCATATCTAATGAATATAATCATATCTGCCCCCATTTTTCCTTCCTAACACCCAGATACCAATGACACATTTTCATTCCAGTGAAATATCCTCCTCTTATCTAAAAAAAAAAAAATACAAAGCCCAACTAGTACACTAGTACTGAACATATGTGAGTGGGTGTGGTGCCTGCCATCCATTGGCATATGGCCAACTTACCAGTAGCCACACCCCAATGAAGAACGATTCTCCTTCTCCCAGCAACAATTAATTTAAAAAAGCTCCTCAGTTATGAGCAAGGCCTTATGGACCCTCCCTCAGCCATGCCGGGTGTTTGGATGACTTGATCTTGTGCAGGTCTAATGTGGGTAACTGCAGTTACAATGAGTTCACGAGTGTATTGGGTCCAGAAGACAATAGTTTACAGAAGTCCTCTCCATCCTCAGACTCTTCTTTCTGCCTCTTCTTCAATGTTATTCCATGAACTTTGGTGGAGGTGAAGGATTGATAATCATGTCCTACTAGGGATGTGCACTTAAAAGTCATTTGTTCTTAATACTTTTATCAGTTCTGAGTCTTGGCATTGACTCCTTGGCATTGATTGCTACCTGCTGCAAAATGAAACTTCTTTAACCAAGGTTGAGAATAGGCTAGATCTGTGAGTGTAAATATAACTATTTAGTAGGCTGCTTGAAAAGATCACTTAGCAAAATAACGACAGTAGGTTACCTGCTATGATTATGTAACAAATACTATTGCTGAAGACACCAAACATAAAGAACATAAAGAAATCAATCTCAAGCCTACAGGGGACCCTCCTCTCTGCTGACTGGCTACCTTTCATACTGCTAGAAAGCGCTACTCAAGCTTATTGGGAAGAGAAAATATCAGTGGTCTTACTCATTGCTAGAGCTTGAATGCTCTAACACTGACCTGATAGGCACTGATGCACTAGTGGCGTGGCTGTTATAAGGTAACCAACTGCTTTATGATAGGTTTTGAAGTCTGTTCTATGGGAGGAAATCCATGCCTACTACTGTAAATCTTGTCAAATGCCCTGCCTTTAAAAACTGAAATTTGTTATGCTTGCCTTTTGAGTTAAACAGCTAGCTGATTTATCTAAGTAGTTACCTTTCATTCTCAAGATGATTAGCAAAGGAGAAAGGTTTAGATTACTGTTGCTAGGACTTGTCAGTATGGTCTCTGGTGAACGGAGTCAATGTTTAGCTCCCAATAACCAATCAGCCAACTGTGTCCACAGGTCATAATAGCTGCCTTCATTTTAAGCACTATGTTTCAGACTGGAGATGCCTTCCCACGTAGTATGGTCATTTTGTTGAGTTACCTTCAAGTACTTACTTTCTATTATAATAACCAAACCCGAAGATAATCAGCTTATGATAAAATAAGGAGACAGAGGTCTTGCAATCTCATTTGAGGGTACACCACCCCCAGTGTCCCAAAGACCACCCTCTCGGCCTCAGCTCTTAAAACCCTCCAATACTACTATGGGCTGGAGATGAAGATTTCAGTGCCTGGATCATGAGGAAACACTTCAGAGCGAAACTGTAGCAGCACATATGCATCTTTGTGAGTACCTCATGCAGGCCAATTTGGGGAATTTGCTCTTACCATCCCCACGCTCTGCGTTTCAGTGCTCTATCTTGCCATCAGTGTTCCTTATGTTTCCATCTTTATTTAAAGATTTTCCCTGGGTACGAAGTAAGCAATATTTAAGAATGAGAATAAAAACACTGTAAAATGGCCAAAACCACCAGGCGATAAGTGATCACGGGCTGGGCACGAGCATGTGTCTCTAATCACCACTTGACATGCACTTGGAAGCTCATGCTGTTCACTCATAAACAGAAAATGCTGAAAGACCTGCTGTATTTATTGACTTTTTGCAAATAGAAATTGGAACTGATACCATCACTGCCTTTGTGATATAAACCCTTTTTTTTTTTTTTTTGGAAATCAAAGGGCTTTATAAACTATTGGATGGAGAAATTCATTTTAGACAATCCTTCGTTTTCCTTCCAGTCTTTTATTAAAATGGAAAATAGATCGTAATAGTGTTTAATCTTGAAGGCTTAAGGCTACTTTCTCATCTACTCTGTCACCTAGAAGACTTGTGTCATGGGTAGAGGACAGGTTAAAGTCAGCTGACCTTGAGTTAGGCCCTGGGTTCTTCTTTTGTTAGCTGTACTGCCTTACACATGCTGTAAGATGTCCTCAGAGTTTAGACAGAGCAGAGTTCATCCCGACAATTTTTCATATACACCCCCTCTCTGTCTTCTCCCCTCTCTGTGTGACAAGTTGGGCATCCATTAAATAAACACTTTGCTTCTGTGAGGTGTCTGGCATGTTCTTGGCACTAAAGGATGGGAGGTTCCTGCTTTCATGGGACTTCCATCTTAACCGTGGCGATGGAATGAAGCAGAAATGGAGAAAAGAGGGTAGGGTACTGAGCTACATTAGGAGTGAGCTTGGTGCCGTTGAGGTGGGATGAGTGCACAGGGCTGTCGGAGGTGGTTTGGGTTAGCCAGAGGAAATGAGCAGAGGCACAACCATGGCCCGGGCCCCAAGGTAGGAACGGATGTAGTACATTTAAGGAATAGTATGGAGCCCCGTTTGTTAGGAGCAGAGCCAGATGGATGGATTCCAGATCAAATGAGGCCTTATAGGTCAGGAAAATAATTTGGGGTGTTTTATTTTTTATTTGGGAAGAAGAAAATTATCTCAGGAAGAGGAGTGTCACACCTGACAGAATTGTGAAAGAATTCTCTCAGCTCTATGCAAAAAGACATCACAGGGAGAGGAGAGTGTCAGAGAGGCCATTTACCCTGGGCTGTGACCCAGGATATAGAAAACATTGTACAGGCTCTCCAAGATCTAAACATAGATCTATATGACCAGCCTATACCACTTTTGTTATTTACTCAAAGGAAGCTAAGTCAGAATATAACATAAATATCTGTACATATATGCTCATTGTAACACAATTCCTAATAGCCAAGATTTGGAACCACTGTCTATGTAGAGATGAGAGAGACTTGGGACTGTAAGGTCCAGACAGAGAGAGTCTCACATCACAGTCTCTGCTGAGAGGGAGGCTTCCTACCCTCTTCTCTCCATAATAGCAGTTCGCTTCCCCCTTTGCCTAAAAACTGTCATGTGAACCAGGAAAGGGGGCACCCTTGACAGGAAAGATAACACTCTGGCTTTTCCTTTTGAGTTGACTGAGAGTTAGACCAAAGAAACTACTAGTAAAAAAAAAAAAAAAACCTGATGGAAACAACTTTAGAGAAAGGGTTTCAGTTTCAGGGGGGCTCTGTCCATGTTTAAGTGGCGCTGCATTATGGGAAGAATACCATAGTGGTAGGAACATGCAGAGAAGAACCGTGCTCTTCATGGCTTATCAGGGAGCAAAGAGAAAACCAGGGAATGACCAGGAATAATATACCCCAAGGACCTACCCCCATTGACCTACTTCTTTCAACTAGGCTTTGTCCCTAAGTTGCATCACCAACTGGGAACCATGTGTTTAAACCATAATCTTTGAGGGATGAAGCTCATATTCAGTGTACAGCAGAAGCTATTGAGTCAACCTGGGCTGTTTTTGCACATGGGATCGTAACTTTTACCCTACACTAACGTTAACTTGCTTTTCTAAGGTTCTGAAAGCCCAGAGGGCACACTGCCCATGAAGTCCTCCACTTGAGGTTGGGCACGCAATACTACTGAATGAATGTCACACTTCCTTCACTTCTCTTTAATACTAGCTCCTTATGAACTGCAGTCCACTTATATTATCTAAGAGAAATGTATAAAGAAGGACACTAACAATTGGAATTTAAGAGCAGTATCGGTCCCATCTCTGGGTCTTACCAGGGAGGAAGTCTTGTTGGCTTGCCTGCTTTTTGTGGCTGAAAATCTCTCCATCCCCACAACCCCAACACTGGCATTATAAGTGTGCACTTCAATGATTGTTGACTTTTTTTTTTTAAATGTGGGATTTGAAGCTTTAGCTCAGGGCTCTACACTTGTATGGCAAACACTTTACAAATCGAATGGTCATTTCAGTATCCTAAGCAGCTTTAAGGTCAGAACTGAAAGGCAGAAATGATTCCTGTCACCCTTCAGGCTGATGGACAGGGGCAGGTTTGGAAACAGGGCTTGCCTCTGGACTTCAGTCTGCTGGCATTTTAATTCAGGGAATTAAATCAACTGAATACCTTTCGTATTTATTGATCAACTGGTTATTCTATTCAGTGTCTTTTCAAGTCTTTTGCACATTTGGTTGAGTCATCCATCTGTTTCTTACTGACAGGTGGAAGTCCTTTGTATACTTTAGATAGACACCCTGTGTTGACTATCTTCATGAGAACATCTTTCCCCTGTATGTAGCCTGCAGTGTCACTCCGTTATCATGTGTGAGCAAACGTTCTTCATGTTACTCCAGAGTGATCCGGTCAGTAACCATTCACAGGTATTCATCTATAGTGTCCTCATAAGCCTAGCTCATTTAATTTTCATACTAACAAAATTTGACATGAGGGTAAACAAAGATAAGAGAAAGGAAGACTTTTCATCCCAGGGAATGGCAGAAGCAACATTCCTATGCAGCCCTTGCTCTACCAGAGCCTGTGTTCTGGGCTCTGTGGTATCCCCAAAGGTGCTAGCAGACATCCCATAGATGAGATACAGTTATTGCTCACCTATCTCTTTGACTTCCACAATTAAACAATAAATAAATTGAATTGGTTGGTAACAAATTATTGATGTATGCATTTGTGTCCACTCCCTTCTGCTTGCTTGTTTTTCTAGTTGAAGGAGAGGCTCAGGTTTCTAACTCAAAACACTGTTTTCAATTCAAGTATCTAATGCCTTAGCTTTCCCTCTAAACATGGTTCCAATGGCACGACACGAAATTTGGTGTGTTGTGTTTTTCTTTCACTCAGCTGAAATATTTTCTTGTTGTCTTTGTGATGTCTTCTTTGATCCGTGAGTTGTTTAGAAGGTATTGTTTAAGTTCCAGCTCTTTGGGGATTTTCCCTAAATATCACTCTTCTGGCAGTTTTTAGTTTAATTTAGTTGTGGTCATGGAACAAACTATTTATTATTTCAAGCATTCGCATTTGTTAAATTCATTTTATGGCTCAGAATTGGTCTATCTTCATGACTGAGTATCGAAAAGGATAAGTATCTGTTGTTATTTGGTAGAAAATTCTATAAATGTAAATTAGACTGGCTTGGCTTAGGCTGGCTTTAATGTCTTCCTGACCTTATGGTGACTTGTCTTCTCATTCACTAAGACAGGGATACGGGTGCATTCCACGTAGCCTCTGACTTGCAATAGTTAGGCTTAATGGTTTTTTGAGTTCATGATGCTGTGAAAACGACATGAATACAGTAGAAGCCATACTGTGGACTTCTCCTAACTAACGGCATACAGAACTACACTATCATATTTTGCAATGTGGGAGGTAGTAGTAGCACGTGTAACTTCCATCAGCCAGGCAATCATGAGGGCATACAATGACATCCCAAAACGAAACATACTGATAAACTGATGATACCCTGTGTAATCGAATGTATTTTAAGCTTAGAAAGTTTTGCAGCATAGGTATTTGGGTGTGGCTCCACTGTAAGTTGAGGAATAGTGGTAATTTCTATTTGAAACTTGCTTATTATCCTTTAATTTTTAATCTATTTTTACTGCATTTTGTTGAAAATGTATGCACACATTTAGGTTTATTTAATTTTAGTGGAGTGATCATTATGTAGGCTTCTCCTATGTCCTGGTAATAGTCTTTATTTTGAAGTCTGCTTTGTCTTAGCTTTTTAAAATTAGTATTTACATAATATATTCATACTTATGTCCCAATATGTCTTTCTATTTAAATTATATTTCTTATAAAAATATATGGCTGAGTTTTACTTTCTTTCCTAACTTCACATTCTCAGCCTTTTGAGTTATTTAAACCATTCATACTTAATATAATCCTTAATACATTTATATTGTAAATTTATCATTTTATTATTTTTTCTTTGTGCCTATTTTTTTTCAATTTGAGTTTATTTTATTATTCCATTTCATCTCCAATAATGGTCTATACTGACTGGTTTTGTGTGTCAACTTGACACAAGCTGGAGTTATTACACAGAAAGGAGCTTCCCTGGAGGAAATGTCTCCATGAGATCCAGCTGTAAGACATTTTCTCAATTAGCCATCAAAAATGGGAGGGACCATTGTGGGTGGTGCCATCCCTGGGCTGGTAGTCCTGGGTTCTGTAGGAAGCAAGATGAGCAGCACCCCTCCATGACTTCTGCTCAGCTCCTGCCTCCAGATTTCTACCCTGTGTGAGTTCCAATCCTGACTTCCTTTGGTGATAAACAGCAATGTGGAAGTGTAAGCTGGATAAACCCTTTCCTCCCAAATTTGCTTCTTGGTCATTATGTTTTGTGCAGGAATAGAAACCTGACTAAGACATGGTCCATTAGTTAATTCTAATATGGGCATATTTTGGTGACCCTTCTGGGTTTACCATCTTTAATGTATTATACTCTTTTCAAATATACATCTCTACACCCTTCACAACTTACAAGAGAATTCTTTCCTTCCCTTCCTTTAATCATCCCTTTTTGCTGTCATATAGCTTACTTATGCACAGGTTATAAATACCACAATTCATGCCCACTATTTTTGCTTTAACCTGAGTTCTAAATCTTGTTCCTCTAGTACCATTTTCAGACTCCAGTCTATTTTTGTCCCATGAGCTCTTAATACTATCAATAAACTATATATCTGTATATGTGCTACTCCTACCTTTGCAAGAGTTAAATGATCATAGAAATAATCACTATCCTAAACTGGACTCCAGAAATCCAACATTAGCTCCCCTCAGCAATGGTGCTACCCACATTGGAAAAGCATGCTTCAGAAAGTGAATTATAGTTCATGTAGATTAAAAATAAGAATGATTTTTATTTATCATTCTTTCTACCATTTCTAGTACTTTCTATCTTGTGTGGATCCATATTTCTGCCTAGATTATACTCATTTTGCCCAAAGAGCTCCTTCAACATTTTTTTTGTAGGGCAACTTTGTTGGCAGTGAATTAAGCTTTTGATTGCTGCCATATTTGGGTTTTGCCTTCATTTTTGAAAGGCATTTTCTTTATGTGTAGTATTCTAGGTTAACAGATTTTTTTCTTTCCATACTCTGAAGCTGTCACTCTCTTTAGCTTTCACAGTTTCTGCTGAGAAACTGGCTGCAGTCCCATCTAAGACTTTCGCTCTGTATTTAATGTGGCTGTTCACCCAGCATATTGAAAGAGTTTTCTTTCTATCTTGGCTGTCATCAGTTTCACTGTGAAGTGCCTAGGTAGGTGGCTGCTGACTGCTCTCATGCCCTCTCAGCTTGGAATTCTATGACTATGACCTGTGTTTTATTGTCTTTCATGACTTTTGGAAATTCTTAGCTGTGGTAAATTACCCATTCAAATATTTAATCTACTCCCATTCCTACTGAGATTCTAATTATGTGTACAATGGGTCCTTTTATATTGCCCTATAATTTAAAACTTATTTGTTCACTTATCTGTTTGTATATTTGTTTGGGGTAGGTGGGTGGATGCATGGACACACCCATGTGAAGGTCAAAGGACAATTTTCAGGAATTTATTCTCCATGTGGTTTCTAGATATCCAACTCAAGTTGTCAGAACTGGTGACAAGCACGCTTACCAACTGGGCCATCTAACTGACTTTGTGTTATAGTTTTTGATTGTTAGATAACTTTCTTTATCTTTCTTTTTCTTTATGTTTGGTTCATATTTTCTGGTCTTTAGTATGTTTTTTATAATTGTCATGAAGTAATGATCTTCTCATTATAACATACAGGTCAACGTTGGTATCATTAATTGGCTTATTTCTTGACAATGAGATTTTAGGTTTTGTGTACCTCATAACTTTTTCAGAATGCCGAGCATTCCGTATGAGAGGAATGGAACCCAATATTCACAGTGGTTTTACCCTACAGAGGTTCTCTTTTGCCAGGCCGTTAGTTCTGGGACTTAGCCAATCTATTGAGAAATTGAAGTGGGTTTGCTTTTATTCCCTTTAGAACACCATGAGCTTCAGGTACCTTCAGCAATCTACTGCTATAGTAGCATGCTTTGTGTTCCTGATCTCTGTTGTGTTAAGACATGGATTAAAAGCATCTTAGCCATGGGAAGGGTCTCTTTAGCTTAACTTCTGGGTCACAGTATAACACCGAGGGAGGGAATTTAGGGTACATAGGTCAAACAGGAACTTGAAGCAGAAACAAGAGAAGAATGTTGCTTTTTAGGGTGTTTGTGTTTATGTCCCAGCATTCTGTGGATGAGTTGTCACTTTTAAAACTTAAGTTTTTTTTAGTTCCTATGAAATTTAAGATTTATCATTGACATAATAAAAGTTACTATTTCACAGATTATCTTCATTTCTCCAGTGACGGTGGAAACTATGTTCTTTTACAATTGTCTCAGTATTAAGTGCAAGCCAACTTCTGAAAGTGGGGTTATAATTCCTTTTACCACATTCCTTGCCTTTTAGGCTTTCCATCAAAGTGAAGACAGGAAGTTTCTTGCCTGTACTGTATGCTATAATCTCATGAGACATGAAATTGTTGATTCTTTGTGGAAAGTTTTCTCTTAGAGATTCACAATCAATACTCATTCTCATGAAACTGTCTTAGTGTGACAGTTGGCTAAGTTTAAAGTGAAGACCCAAAATATATAGGTAGTAAGTTTGTCTTTAAAAGAAATCACTTGTTATTGTAAAATGATTAACAAAGCTCCAAAATTAAAATATAGACATAAATATGGTGATTTATCACTTAGTAGATAAGTAAAGTGGATTTATTGGTAGAATGGAAGCCTTCTCAGAGAAGCAACCGATTTAATAACCATCTACAGGTAAAATATACATTTATCAGAGTTCCGAGATTTACACAAGAGTTTACAACACTTGGTTACACTGAGACGCTGTCTTATGCCCTGCAGTAACAGAACCACCTGCCCATTTCTCTGCTAGAAATATATTCAGCTGTGGACCTCAAAGCTGCCTTGTCTATTTATGATCTAACGGTGATAGCTCAACCTTTATATGCACAGATGTAGAAGTAGCTCATCTTGTGTTCATATCCAAAAGGAGCCCCATTTTTGCCTCTGCTGTCATGACCTTTTACAAACACTGGGAAACCTCACAGAAACTCTTCTAACTTTCTAACAGACCTACAAGCAGTCATACTTGGCCATGGAATCCAAAGACAGCCCCATCTTCATACAGACGTCATAGCAACCCCTGCATCCATTTTTCTCCTGAACCCTAGAAGCAGGCTCTTCTGACCATAGACTCTTGCAGTGGTTGCAGCCACAGACCATGGTGGCAGGCTCTACTTTTAAACCTTGGCTCAAGTATGCCAATACATTCCTAACTCTCTCGAGTATACCTGTCATAGAGTCTTGCAGTGGTTGCATCCATAGACCATGGTCCACTTTTATGACTTGGCTCAGGTATATCAGCACATTCTTAGCTATCTTACTTACAGACTCTGCCAGCTGATTCATCCATAATCTACCCACATGACTGATGAAGATCTTCTTCAGCTGAAACTAACCAGCAAGAACTAAAGGTGACCATTTTCCAAACGCAGAGAAAGCCAAGTCAGGGCTACAAGAAACATGCAAATATGACACTCATTTAAAGGACCAGATAAAGCTTCAGAAACCAAGCCTAGGAATTGAGAGTCACAATCTGCTCAGCAGATAATTAACACTGATAATCTTAAAGAGTTTTTTTTTTAATTTTTAAAAATTTAAAAAAAGATTTATTTATTTTATTTGTATGACTACACTGTAGCTGTTTTCAGAATCACCAGAAGAGGGCATCAGATCCCACTACAGATGGTTGTGAGCCATCATGTGGTTGCTGGGAATTGAACTCAGGACCTCTGGAAGAGCAAGCAGCACTCTCAACCTCTGAGTCATCTCTCCAGCCCTTAAAGAATCTTAACAACTGGATGAGAGCATGTGTGCAGAGCTTAAATCAGAAGTAAACAAAGGTGCAAAATGTAAGAAAAATGAAAAAAAAACAGACATAAAAATCATAAAAAAGAATAAAAGTGAAATGCTGGTACTGAAGGATATAATGATAGAACCGAAAACTCCAATAGAGAGCTCACAAGAGAACTCCAACAGAGAGCCAGCCCAATCGAGCCAGCCCAATCGAGCATGAGAAAGAATGAATGCACTTAAATATGAAACATTTAAAATTGTCCATTTACAGAACAAAAAGGGAATACAAAATTATTATCATTTTGCATGTGTTTATAAGTTTCCCCCAATAACATATATTAACAGATATATATTAACATATATGGACATTTTTGCTGTATTAATCCCTATCAACCATGAGCACAAGACATCTACTTTGATTTATTTATTTCCTCTAGTTCTATTTGATTTCTCTAGTCAAAGTTTTAAAGTTTTCAATGTGTCTTTTACTCCTTGGTTACTTTCACTCTTAGATATTTCATTTGTACATTGTACAAAACCAACTCAAATGTGTTGAAGGTCTACATGTAAAACCTGACACACTGGAACTATTAAAGAATGTGTGGGAGTAATCTCACAGATACTGTGCTTAGACAATAAAAACAAAAGGAGACAAATAGAATTATATCAGCCTAAAATGTGTTCTCAATCTGACTCATTTCAGGACCCCAAAGATGGGCTATAGGAGTTTTCTGGATCTTTTTGTCTTTCTTCCCAATGTGGCTACTTTGAATAAATCTCTGTTTCCTACTTTGTATTCTTTTTTAGGAAAAACAAAGAACGAGAGGAAGTATTTATAAACCAAAGTTCTGGTAAAGAACCCATGTTTAAGAAAATCTTTTAGTTCAATAAGGGGAAAGGGAGGGAGGAAGAACTTAGAAAATTAAAAAAAACCCACTTTAACATGAAGAGAGAGAGAGAGAGAGAGAGAGAGAGAGAGAGAGAGAGAGAGATCCTAGAACATTAAAACCCTACTTAAACATGGAAGGAAATTAAATAACCACTTCACCAAAGAAAACATGTAAATAGTCAATAAAAATAAACGTTTTATCATTAGTCATCAGAACCATATGAAGCAAAGGCAGGATGAAATATTCCTTGATAATTGTTAGGATGCCTAATATCAAACAATAAGATAGATGGCTAGGTAGAGATAGCTGGTGGCGGAAAGCACACTGTAGAAAACATTGTTGAAATAATATGAATATTTCTCTAAAAACTGAGTTATCATTTGATGCAGCAATCCCACCTTTGGATATATATATTTCAAGAATTTGAGGTTACGTACTTGAAAAGAGATGCTTACACCCTTGTTTACAGCTCAATAATCCACTCTTGCCCCAAAGTAGAAACAATCCAAGTATCCACGCACAGATGCACAGATAATGTGTGGTGCGTGATGAGAGGAAGAAGTTCTGCCATTTGTGACAATATAGCTGGAACTGGAGGACACTATGCTAAGTGAAATAAGCCAGGCACAGTAGTGTAAATACTATGTGACGTCACTTTTATGAGAGATTTACTATTACAGGACATGTGGCACCTGAGTGTGAGATTGTGGTTACAAGACCTATATTGAGGGGAAGCAGAAGATGTCAATCAAAGGATGTGAAGCTTTATTTACATAGTATTTATGTATAAGCTCTAGAACCATAGTTCTCAACCAGTGGGTCACGATCCCTTTAGGAAGAGGGTCAAATAACCTTTTCATATAGGTTGCCTAGGAACATTTGCATATCAGATATTTACGTTATGTTTCGTAACAGTAGCAAAATTATAGTTATGAAGTAGGAACAAAACTAATTTTATAGTCAAAGGTCACCACAACATGAGGAACTGTATTAAAGGGTCACAGGGTTAGGAAGGTTGAGAACCACTGCCCTAGAGACCCATTTTATAACAACACTATGGAGTATAAATAGAGTTTTGCTAAGAGGATAGCTCTTTTATGCTAAGCATCCTCAACACAAGAGCAAAATATATTTAAGAACAGATCAAAAGGAGCATATTTAGAGGCAAAGAATATGTCGTGGTCTGCCTTGCCAGATAAGTTAGATATTTATAGCTTTTTGTATATTAGTTTGCCTAAATCAAGTGGTCTGGAAAATAAAAAAATAAAAACCACCCACCCAAAGAAACCTTTACAAACATTTTATTGAATTTCTTTTAGTCATTGTTTAAATATGTGTATGTTTGTTTGTGTATGTTGGCACACACACCTACCAATATGATTTATATACTTCATTAAGTGAGTTTTTTTAAATGTACACCTTTCTGTGGGTTGAGCAGTATGGATCTAAAATAATAATAATGTACTATTTGTTTTAGTGAGGGTGCTAAAACGTGGTATATTTTTGGTTTGCTATTAGGGCTGTGTTCTTTCTTGTAGCTCTCTACTTCCCACAAATGGCCAATTCTGATGTGTATGTGTGAGTCCAGAGGCACGCACCTCATTTTGGCCACGATGAGTTGTTGAGTTTTTGTGCAGAGGTCCCTTAACCTATAGCCTTCATCCCTTTGATTTCATTGCAAAAACAGTGACTATTTTTGCCAACCTATTCTGAATTATAGAACAAAAAGAAATATGGTGACTCTATGATGTTCCTAATAAGTGTTTCATTTTCTTTTCTTTCTTGGTTTTCCAGAAAGTACTTTGGAGAGAAAATCGGGCTGTATTTTGCTTGGCTGGGGTTGTATACATCATTCCTGATCCCGTCTTCTGTCATTGGAGTGATTGTGTTTCTTTATGGATGTGCAACAATCGAGGAAGATATTCCCAGGTAAGTCGCTTACCATTTTAGAGAGAAAGCTCTCATGTAGTCAGAGATTGGAGTTTTGCCCTAGTTGCTAGTACATTTCACACAGCTCTTTCCAAAGTCCTTCCTCTTTGTCCTCCATTCCTTCTCACACATGTAACTTCCCTCCAGAGTTGGATCTGGGAGCTGCAGAGTCTAGAGGTTGCAGAGCCCTGCTGGTTGCCATGGTCAGTCTGTTCCTTGGGGGGTGTCACTTGCTGTGACAGGCAAATAACAGCCATGAAAAAGAGTATTGCCAGATAAATGGTCTTGTCCCCTAACTTCACAACATTTACCTTTTGACTTCCCATAAAATCCAGGTCAGAGTGCATGCAATATCATTGGATAGAGATCACATGTCCATGTGGTCACATACTGAAGAAATATAATGCTGTCTAGGAAGTGCCTGCAAGGAAGGGCCATGCTATGGCTCAGAAGGTCAAGAACTGTAGGACACAGCAGACCATGTGGTAGGGCTTATAACAGAGCCAAGAAAACCAAGGCTAATCCTTATGGGAAAGAGGAGGACTATGAAGAACAAAAATACTTGTAAATTGCTAGTGACATTACACATTAATTGTGTACATTGTGTGGCTATATCCAATCTCAGTATCACTTGGGAGACCAAGACAGGAGGATTGCTAAGATTTTGAGGCCAGGCTTGGCAGTATATAGTGAATTTGATATCAGCCTAGGGTACAGAGCGAGAACATAGCAGAAACAACAAAATTTAGAACAACAACCCAAGCAATCTAAAACAACTGTAAGAACCTACGTGGCCACACAATTCACCCGAGCCATCTCCCTAGTGCTGTGTGTTCAAGTTAAAAGTTCTCTTGGCTCAGTTTGTCTTAATTGGAGATGGGACCAGTTGTTGCAGTGCGACAGTTCAGTCAGTTCTGTGTCAACATGCTGTGTCATCAGTAACAAGACAAATTGAGGACACTGGGAAGACACTATAAATGCCCACTGTAGTTGGCTGTGGTAGTATGGGGGTGTGATGGCATTCTAAAGAAAGGCCTGAGAATGGGACTTGTGGAGTAAATAGTGTTCCCTGGTGAGAGGACCCGGGAGTGTAGTCTTTCCATGTTCACTGTAGAGATGGCTTATAAAACAACCTGGAGCTAGCACTGCCAGTGTGCAGAGCAAAGCTAAGTTGGTGTAAGAGACAGGAGTGTAGATTTATGGCTAGAAATGTCCATAACATTCTTATACTGTGAAGCCGAGTCTACACAGAAGCATGTGCAACACACATGCACACACTCACATGTACAGGATACGCACACATGTAAGGTGTGTTATTATCATTGTGATATACCATACTACCTGTCAGTGTGTCTTGTGTTCTGTCACCCATGAAGAGAAACCCATTGGTTGCTTTTGGATGAAGCAGGTCGAATAGAGTATTGGTTCTTTTTCTCATAGTCTTGACAAAAACATCTGGAAAAGGCAACTTAAGGAAAGTTTGTTGTAACTCCATTTGTTTGGCCAGGCACAGTCCACAGTCCACCATGGTGGCAGGAATGCAAGGTAGTTGGCTGCCTTGTATCCACAGTCTGGAAGAGAAAGCAATGGATGCTGGTACTTACACTGTCTTCTTGTGTTCTTTCTATTCAGTCTGGAGCCTATATTTAGGGTTGGCCTTCCCCTTTAATTAAATCTCTCTGAAAAATGTCCTTACAGACATGCCCACGAATATGTCTTCTGTGACATCCAGCCAGGTTGACAATACATATTAGCAAGAGCAATGGCATAGGATAGAATGAAGTGAAGTAGTGTTCTTCACAAGCAGGAAGGACTAATGTCTACAGTGCTGTATTTGCATATAATTACACATTTGTATTTTCATCCTGCAGTCACAGGTAATTTTAAATTGTAAGTCACGTTGGAAAAGCTTGAAATCTACTGACAGATGATTGATACCGGGTGGTCGATTTTCAGAATCAAGAGACTGTTGGAAATCTAGGAGGATGTAGATAATAGAAAACACTTTCTGTGGGTTTTGAATGAGGACTGCTTTTCTTTTGTTGTTTGTTTTTAGTGATGGCCATCAGACCTAGGCAACACACAAGGCACCTGCCACTGAGCTGTCCCCCGCCCCCGGCCCCAAAGACCTGCTCTGAAAGTAGGACTGCGTATACATCAGAAGTCTAGGTTCTGTGGACTTAATGAAGCTACACATAAGCACTCCTGGTCAACAGATAGGTTGTCCCTAAATCTAAACAAAATTATACTCCTGAAGCCTTTCCCAGACACACCTAAGCACGGTTACACACTTTTATTGTTTTGTATTGTAGAGTCACATTAATTATGCAAATTAATATTTCACTGGAGTAGTTCTGCACATGCGTGTCCTGCTTTGACTGTACCCACTCAACTTATTGTCACCCTCCCTCTACCTGGTATCCTTCCTTCCCAATTATCCTTCTTTCACCTTTAAAACACCTCTTTTCTTGTTTCAGGTTTAAGTAACTCACACCATGCTTGCTTGTGGATGCCTGACTTTGTTCTGAAAGGCTGGCATTTGCGTTTGCATTGGTGGCTTTGTATCGCAGTTTTTAATGGTTCTAGTTGGCATTTTGACTATAATGTGTCCCCAAGTTCTTGTCTGATCCTGTTTATCAGGGATTCTAAATATATGTCGTGATTATGTGTCCATTACTTTCCCTAGATTTGAGAAATTGGTGTATTTTCATTGGATTGGTTTTCTGTGTCTTTAGTTTTTATCTTAGTTACTTATTCTGCTCTAAGACTTCTTAACTGTGTTCCCTTGTCATATCACACACCTACACACACACACACACACACACGGGGGGGGGCAAACATAGCTGGACTAAATGATAGTTTTAGTTCTATTTTATTTTTTACTTTTTGTTATACATGCTTGTTACCTTTGGGTGCACATGTACACACAGGTGCATGTGTATGTTTGTATATGTTGGCATATACCAGCAGAGTCCAGAAGGGGCCACTAGATATACTAGTTTTTAACCAACTTAAAATGGGTGCTGGGAACTGAACTGAGGTCTTCTGGGAGAGGAGCAGTGCTCAGACGGCTGAGCCATCTTTCCTGCCTCATGAGTCAGTATATATTTCTATATATTTCCATTTAGCTATTGCTTTTCTTATTCGTTGTTGAATTTTGTGGTTTTAGAAACAGGCCTCGGCCCAGACTAGCTTAAGTGCCCCCTGTAGCAGAGGGTGACTTTGAACTCTATGGCATTAAAACTCCACTTGAACTGTAGGAAACATAAGCAATGGGGGGTGGGAGGCTCACTGGGTGAATAATACAGTAAGTTCAAGATACACAGTCCTTCACAAGCTGTTCAGTGGTATAACATCCTCCGTTATCCTGCTATTTTAATTGTCTAGATTCTCTTCTCTTCCTTTTGTTTGTTTTGGCTGAAGGCTGCTGAATCGAGTTTTGGAAGACCCAGCTCCTCTGTGTTCTGTAGTGTTGGTCTTTTAGTGAACATCTACTTATTCCTGCTCCTGTCTGTATCATTTCTTTCCTACAGACAACGTGAGGTTTGATTTGTTCCTATTCCTAAGGTCTTGAGACTCATTTTTCTGTTGTTTACTTATTGATCTGTTTTTCTATGGTAGGCATGTATTGCTTTGAGCTTCCTTCCTAATGTTACTTTTGCAGTCTCTCAGATTCTCCATTTTCTGGGCCGTTTTTCCATTTCCATTTACGGATAGAAACTTTTTAAGTTTTCCGTGATAATCAAATGATGACCTAATGATTGTTCAAGTGTATATTTTTCAATCCCCAAGTGTTGCTATAACCTCTGAAGTTTCCCTTGTTGTTGATCACAGTTTCAGTCTATTGTCATCTGCTAAGAAAACACCCTACTTGGGGGATCTTCTTTCTTCTTTCTTTCTTTCTTTTTTTTTTCTTTTTTAGGTTTTCCGAGACAGGGTTTCTCTGTGTACTCCTGGCTGTCCTGGAACTCACTCTGTAGACCAGGCTGGCCTTGAACTCAGAAATCCGCCTGCCTCTGCCTCACAAATGCTGAGATTAAAGGTGTGCGCCACCACTGCCCGGCCCTGGGGGGATCTTCTTAGAGATTGCTAATTTTTCTATGAGGCCTGGAATTCACTATGTTATGGCTTAAGATATTTTTTGTTTTTAAAAATCAGAGTCCTAGGAAGTTGTGAAGGACAGGGGACCTTAGTGGCTCCTCACCTAGCTACCCCAGTGCTAGCTACCCCAGCACTAGCTACCCCAGCACTAGCTACATGTTTGGTACAACTCTTACTAGAGCTTCAAAACCAGAAAAGTCACACCGCTCCTGGGAAACTGTAATCACTTTCATTCCTAAGTGTTTTATATAAGAGATTTGAGTGGTAAGGCTTCCTCATGGTCCTGGTACACCCAGAGGGTGTTGCCTCTGAGACATCAGTTTCTTTTTCTAAGCAGTTACATGTAGAGGAAGGTGGGCACATTTTAAAAAAGCTGATTAAATAAAACCATATTGGAAGAGGAAGTCGGTCACTTCAGCTCTGAGGCCGTATGATCAGATGTTTTGTCTAGATGCCCTGGAAAATGGCCTCTCTGGGCCTCCCAGCTTCGTGTTGGCAGGTCTTGGACCCCTAACCATGCTCATTCATCCACTTCTAAGAACCATATCTGCTTTAGGATCTAGATTTGGTTGATTGGCAGGCCATTTGTCAACCTTCCTATTCTTTCTAGAAAGAAATGATGGATTGAAGAAATAACCACTCGATTTATAGCCTCAATTACTTCTCACTAGAAACCTGGGATTTTTTAAAAAATGAATCTTGTACATAAATAATAAATTATTTTCATCTTGATTGGGCTTCCTCATGGTTCAGGCTGTTTACAAGGAGCCTGTTTCAAGACATACAGCTCTTTTCATGCCATCCCAGTATTGATTTTTTCCAAAATTCTCTTAAAATTGCTTGCATCAAAACCCCCAATACATATATCAAGCATTCTGACTTCAAATGATCTGAGAAGAATCCATGTTATCATTTTGTGCAAATAATTGACAGGTGCCTGCTTTTGCCTTTTTTTAGAGGCAAAAAATTGGCACAGTGCATCTATTTAAAATGCTTTGCGCCATCTTGGTTGATAATGCTAATAACTTTTTATTCCTGATCTTCTAGCATTGACAAGCTTTAGATAAGATTAACTGAGTGGGATTATTTCTCCCTGGCATGTAAGTATATAAAGCAGGACAAACAGAAGTCTCCACTGCACACCCACAAAGGGCAGTGTAATGTACACATGCCCTTAGACATGGCTGCATGGAGCTCTTTATTTGCATCGACAAAGGCACATTTTTTTTCTGGTTAAACCCATTTTCTTTAATCTATTTAACCAAGTAGCAATACTTTCTAATTGTGTAGTGATGGTTTGCGGGGGCCAGAAGCTTGAAATTAACTTTATTATGAAGACATGGGACTGAATGTGTGGCTAAGATATCACCAGTTAATGTTGACGTGGGCAAGGCATGTTTATTGGCACTTGTTAACGGTGGGGGCTCAGCAGCAGCGAGTGAGTAGGGGAAGGGCATTTCTCCTAGGAGACCCAGGCTTTTTATATACTGACAAAGAAGACTTTCCCTACTAGAGACTAAACCCATTAAAGACAGAAGAAGCCTAGAAGCTGGGACTTGAGAGAAAGCAACTGTTGTGAATCTCCCCTCTCCAACTGCATTGACAAGGAGAAATAGCCATGGGCACCCTTGGCTTCCCAGGTTCCATGGGCTCTCTTGTTTTACTCATAGGGCTGAGGGAACTCCCAGGGGACAGTGGCCTCCAGGGCACTAATAAGCTGTGCTCTCCAGCACGAGCCCCCATCCCGCTGCCCATTTCAGTAGCAGACAGAGCTGTGGGGTCCAGGAGGGATCCCTTGCTTCCTCAACAGTGTTGCCCCAGTTGAGAAAGCCTAATGACTTATTGGCACGGAAGTCCCAAGCTGAGCTCTCCATCCTTTCTCCCTGAACCACCAGCCTAACTATTCACCTATGTCTGCAGAGGGAATGCTTCATACAAGAGCAATGGATTCATTTTTCCTCCCAGTATTTGGTAATAAAGGAATATTGAGGCAGTCATCCAGGGATGGTAATTCTTTAATTCTTATTCGTAAGTGTCTGTAAGCGCCTAAGGCTCCAGCATTACTCAATGAATTGTGACTATATCCATCAGTCTATTAGACAGAAGAGTATTTATAATGGGTTCACACACGGAGCCATTAGAGCCACTTGGCTCTCCCTTCCTTCTCCGTGTAAGAGAATCTCATCCTTGGAAGGATTCACTTTCCCGTTTATTCTTCCCAATCCTGTTTCACAGTTGTCATAATCCTCAGTAGGCTGAGGTTACTCATCTCCATTCCACAAGCGGTTACAGACACTGATGGTGGAAAAGCACCTCCTTACATGGTTCTGAACAGTGTTCCTCACACGCTTCCTTGAGAGGCTGAGGTTTGTGCTGATCCCATCACGTGCTCACGTTTCTTTCTGCTTGGGACTAGCAAGGTCACAAACATTTGTAAGGCAGCCCAGTATGGTATAAAACGACACCCACACTTGAAGGAAGGAAATCCAACCTCAGTGTGGTGCATTATTCACAGCTGTGTGTGTCTCCTTCCAACCACATAGATGTAGCACATCCTGAGAGGTTTCCTCAGGCATCATCAGTGCACAGACCTCTGAGGTGATCTTTCAATGCTCATACCTCTAAGACGCTCGTTACCTTTCTGGGAAGTTTATAGAGATAGAGAGCTACCTTCTTCCTCCAATGTTGGCTCACTCATTTTTTGTTACCGTTTGATGAAAGTAAACACAGCCCTGATCTTTCTATCTCTGTCACCGCAGCAAAGAGATGTGTGACCACCAGAATGCCTTCACCATGTGTCCCCTGTGTGACAAGTCCTGTGACTATTGGAACCTCAGCTCAGCCTGTGGGACCGCACGGGCCAGTCATCTGTTTGATAATCCAGCCACTGTCTTCTTCTCCATCTTCATGGCTCTGTGGGGTAAGTGTCATTACGGTGTCTGCTCAATGGGGACTGTCCTTTAACAGGCACAGTGGCCAGGATTTGAAAGCCATAGCCTTAAATTTATTTAATTCAGTATTTTATGCCTTCTTTGGTAATATGTGTGAAAGGAAATTGGAATATTCTTCATAGCTCTCGATGTCCTCTTTTCAAGGAATAGTGTTGACTCCACACTGGCCTCATGTATGACTTGTGGGAAATTGAACCTGTATGTGTTCTAAAACCTGATGGCAACCCATAAGGCACTCAGAGCATTTCCTTCACTATGTAAAGCCATGGGGAGAGCACAGTACAGAGAAGAATGCTGGGGTGTGTCTTAGTGAGAGGTAGTTGGTGTTATGATGGGCTCAAATTTGCTCTCCTGACTTTCAGGTACCATGTTTTTTTTCTGTACCTGAGTGTAGACTGAGCAGATTTTATTTAATGCAAAAGTGGTGTTTTCAATATTCTCACCAAAGGTATTTGTGAAAGAACAAACAGTTCCTTCATTTTACCTTCCTACATTCTCCCTAGAGTCTCAGCACAGCTAACTCATTCTGCACTGTGCTTATCTGAACACATAAACACACACACACACACACACACACACACACACACACACATAAAGACACACACACCACCCTATACACATATATACTACA
>NW_021620828.1:1660879-1671329 GCF_004785775.1 Grammomys surdaster
TACACATACATACACATGCACACAGATACACCACACCACACACATAACACACACTACACACACATAACACACCCCACAAACACACACATGCACACACCACATAAACATAACCATATACACACAGACACACCACACCACACAACATACCACACACCACACACACCACATGCACACACACAATATCTCTGTATCTCTATATCTACATATCTAATCTATCTATATATAATCTATATCTATCTATATCTAACTGTATATATTCATACAAACTGGGGAGCCCTTGTATATTCAAAAAGAGAGCAAGTCAACATGTTTTAGTCCATTTAGTCACCACCTGGTCTGTACTCACTGGGGAAAGTGAAGGACCATGTCTGTCCCCTGGATCGAAGCTTAACAGATCACAGTCCTGCTGCAGAGCCTGCTGATTTATTTCTACCTTATCAGAGACTGGAGAACCTGCCATGGTGGGTCCTGAGTCAGATTCCTAAAAGATAAGAAAAGAAAGAGGATGATGAAGAGGAGGGGACAGAGGGGAGGAAGAAGAGGAAGAGGAGGAGAAGGAGGAGGGAAAGAAGGAGGAAGAGGAACAGGAAGAAGAGGGAGAGGAGGAGGGGAAGGAGGAGGCAGAAAAGGAGGAGGAAGAGGAAGAGAATGAGGAAGAGGAAGAAGAGGGAGAGGAGGAGGGGAAGGAGGAGGGAGAGAAGGAGGAAGAGGAAGAGGAGGAAGAGGAAAGGAGGAAGAGGGAGAGGAGGAGGAAGAGAAGGAGAAGGGAGAGGAGGAGGAGGAACCTGTAGCAGCATTCTGGGAATAGGAACTGATTTCCCCCATTCCCTGTGGGTACTCTTGGGCTGAGACAAAGCTTGTCTGGAATGATTGTGTATTGCCAGGTTGCCACAAAACGCCTCCAGAGGGCACTCTAGCTTTTAATCTCAAGGGACTCCCAGAAGTACCTGGACAGCCCTTCAAAATAGTAGCATATAGGTGGAGGTGGAACTTGTGACCGGTAGCTTTGAAGTTATCAATCAGCAGAAATTAAAAATCAGCCTTCTGCCTGGGAAACCACAGGCACCTGTGTCCCCTGCCCAGCGCTGCATGTGCACATTTGTCCCCTGCCCCACACAGCATGTTGGAACGTCCCTGAGATACCACTGAACCAATCAGGAGCCTAGACTACATAATCAGTTTTGGATTTAGTACAAACCGAGTTCCCATTCATTTGTCTTATTGATTCTACCCCTGTGGAGTTGTTCTCACTTTAAAGCCTGGGCAGAGGTCTCCCATGAACTTTCCTGAGACACACCCCTCCTTGCAGTAAAGTGAGGTTGTTCGGCTACATTTCAACAGACTCATGCTCCAACAACTGCCCATGGTCCGCATTTAGTATATTCGGTAAACAGAGTCTCAATTAGTTATTGCCCCCACCTCAGAAAGTACATAGAGCTGGGATTGTATCAGGGCTTTCTGGTGTAGGGAAAGACTTTTCTTTTTTTTAGAGCAGCCTTGCTGGGTTTTATGTGACTATGTATTTAGGTGGAACAGCCAAGTGCCTTAGGCATGATTGCCTACAAATTACAATTAAAAATTATAGTAATGCCTCTCATTACCGTGATTATTATGATTAGTGGCACAGTGTCGGGTGGCCCAGGCTTGCCAGGAATGGGATGGAAAGGAGCAGTTCTGAGCTCAGGTCAGGTGACAGTGAGATGGAGATGCTTGCATCATGAAGACACTAGTCTGCGGAGTCCCAGCCTGTCATCCCAGAACACTCTGGCGAGAGAACAGAATCCAAACAGCAGTGGGAAAGAGCCAGACTCATAGCTCTGAAGAGAGGTAGAGAAGGCTGTGCTACGGCTTAGACAGTCTTCAAACCATCTCCACTCTGTTCCTTGCCAGTGGTGGGTCCCAAAGCCAGTGACGACAGAGCAGGCTGATAAGACCACCCACCCCTGCTGCCATGAACAGACTAATTTGGAGTGGTTTGCAGTGCTGTACCTCAGTGGCAGAATTCCCGGAGGCTTCTGGTTTTGCTACTAGTAAAATCGAAGGTCCTGAGGTTACACGTGGTATCTTTAATTTTGTTTTAACAAGAGTGGACTCAAGGTTCATATTCACTAAGTGTTCCCTGAAGCCAATGCTCTTAGCCACGGTGGTGCCTTGATACTTTAGGCATGTTGCCTAAGTGGTGTCCTCTCCTGGGTGAAGTAATACTCACTGAAGTATTCCTGTGACTTAGGAGGAGTCTTGTGTGTAAAGTAGATAGCTTTGTCCCTTGAATAGGTGCTGTATTCAGAGAGAGCTGGCCCTTCCTCCCCCGAAGGACACCTCTGCTCATTATTCGCTGGCTTCTCTTCTGCATGTTCACAGTCGGCCTCTCTCCTTCCATAGAGAGGCTAGTTGATCAGCACTCTGAGTCCCACCCTGCCCTAGGTATGTCTTCTGCAGGTACTGCAGAAAGGAACAGTGTCCCCAGGCCCAAGTCAGTCTCAGGAGGGAAGAGGCACTCAGAGGAACGAAGCTTCAAGTTCATGGGAGAGAACGGTGGCAACATGATGTAGCTGCAAGCCAACACATGTGCCTTTGAGTAGCTGCATGTCTAGCCTGCACAAGATTATGCTTGGTTCTGTGCTGTGCATGAGTTAAATGCAGGTGGTTGGGATCTCAGGGAGCATGTTTAATCAGTTGCAGCACCACAGACCTGAAATGGTAGCCAGAAACCCATCATGGTGTGTGGTGAGGGGCACTTGACTGGCAGCATGGACAAGGCATAGTTAGAGAGATGACTCTGGGCACAGTCACATCCCTTCCTTTTGTAGGTGTCAGACATAGGGAGATAGGATTGTGGGGGGAAGAGTGACTTGGGCTGGGCCAGGATGGGGTGAAAGATGAACCTGTAGAGTGAGATGGGGATGGGGATGTTGAATGTGGCGGGGATGGAAAGTGAGTAGAGCAGCAATGTAGGTGTGAGGCATGTTGACAAATGATGGAAGAGGTCCAGGTAAGGTCTGAGCTAGATAGACATAGTTCAGTATCCAGAGAGCACTGAGAGCTTAAAGATTCATGACCAATACAGGTGCCAGATATCACAGTCAACCATCAGACTGAGCCCGGGGACCCCAGTGGAAGAGCTAGGGGAAAGACTGAAGGAGCTGAAGGGGATTGCAATCCCATAGGAAGATCAACATCAACTAACTGGACCTCCCAGAGCTCCCAGGGACTAAACCACCAACCAAAGAGTATACATGGAGGAAGCCATGACGTCAGATACATATGTAGCAGAGAATGGCCTTATCTGACATCAGTGGGAGGGGAGGCCCTTGGTCCTGTGGAGGTTAGATGCCCCAGCATAGGACGATGCTAGATTGGTGAGGCAGGAGTGGGTGAGTGGGTGGAGGAGCACCCTCATAGAGGAAAAGGGGATGGAGGAGAGGTGGGATGGGGGGTTTGTGGAGGGGTAACTGGGAAGGGGAATATCATTTGAAATGTAGATGAATAAAAGGATTAATTTTTTAAAAATCCATGAGTTTAGTAAGGGGAATTCATTTTCCTACTGCCTACCCTGTTGTCATTGCCAGAATCCATTGATAGAATGCACCTCAGATGCCTCCTCCTGTAGCTACCCCACAGCTTTTGGTCTATGTTGTTCCTAAGGCTGTGATTGATTCATGCCCTATATGATGAACGGCCCAGCAGCAAACCTATCCAAGCTAGACCACAGTGTCTAAAGGGCTCTGTTCAGTGCAGATATTTTAGTGTGGCTTGTGTATCTCTGAAAAGTTAGAAGCTGACCGGTGCTTGTTCAAAACAGGAGAGATTTCTTGTAAGAAAGTGAGAGCAGGGCTTATGTAAGTTGGGTGGGGGAGAGCAGAGAGTGATGACTCAGCTCCAGGCAGAGACAGTCTGCACAGGCAAGATGAGGCTTATTAGAGAGACTGCAAACCCTTGTGTAAGTCAGCTTCCCATCCAGCTTCAAGGAGAGGGTGTTTGCTTAGGCTCGAGGTTTCAGAGGTTTGAGCCCATAGTTGGCTGGCTCCATTGCTCTGTCCAAAGGAAAAAGGAATGTCATGGTAGTAAAAGTATGTGGTGGAGGCCTCTCCTCTCGTGGTGACCAAGGAAGCAAGGAGAAAGAGAAGGATTAAGGGAGCTGGGGACAAGATGTTGTCCCTGTGAGTATACCCGAGGGACCCATTTCCTCCTGTATGATAATTTCTATCGTAACTCTTCTCCCACAATTCTATCATAATTCAGTAGATCGTAACATTATGAACCCATCAGTGGACCAACTCACTGATGAGATCTGAGCCGCCATGACCCAATCTTCCCCCTTCCAAAGCCAGTCAGCTGGCAACCAAGTCTAGCATGTAGCTTTTGTGTGATATTTTAGATCCAACATTTTCTTATCCTTCAAAGTTTCTTTCATTTCTTGTCATAAGTGTCTTTTTTTCTCCAGAATCTTGAAGTGGGGAAAAATTCATCTGTGTATTTTTAATACAATCATGTTATTATGTAACATGACTATATTAATGTGATCATCAATAAAGGGCCACACATAAAGAATAACCCTTTAGGAGTATATTGTTCATTGATCCTCTGTCTACAGAGATATGGTCTACTATGTTCATATGAATGACAAGATTATCTAGCGATGCATGTCCCAGAATGGCTCCCCTTTCATAACTGACAGGTGACTGTGTATCTCTAAGTACTCAAGGAAGTAGAATATTTTGAATAGCTCTAAACAAAAGCCACAGAGCTTATTTTGTTAATAAGAGTTCTTAAATTTGAATTCTACTAAGTGTATTTTAATTTATATCTATGGGTGTTTCACCTGCACAAGTATCTTTATACTACCTCCATGTCTGGTATGGAGAAAGAGGAATACTCCTTCATTTTTGTTGGGATTGCAAGATGGTACAACCACTCTGGAAATCAGTCTGGCAGTTCCTCAGAAAATTGGACATAGCATTACCTGAGGACCCAGCTATACCACTCCTGGGCATATACCCAGAAGATGCTCCAACATATAACAAGGACATATGCTTTATTATGTTCATAGCAGCCTTATTTATAATAGCCAGAAGCTGAAAGAAACCAGATATCCTTCAACAGAGAAATGGATATAGAAAATGTGGTACATTTACACAATTGAGTATTACTCAGCTATTAAAAACAATGAATCTGAGAAATTCTTAGGCAAATGAATGGAACTGGAAAATATCATCCTGAGTGAGGTAACCCAATCAGAAAAGAACACGCATGGTATGCACTCACTGATAATTGGATATTAGCCCAAAAGCTGGCAATATGCAAGGTGCAACTCACAGACTACATGAAGCTCATGAAGAAGGAAGACCAAAATGTGGGTGCTTTGGATCTTCTTAGAAGGAGTAACAAAATACTCATGGTAGCAAATGTGGAGACAAAGTGTGGGACAGAAACTGAAGGAGGGGTCATCTGGAGACTGTTCCACCTGGGTATCCATTCCATGTGCAGTCACCAAAGGTAGACACTGATGTGGATGCCAGCAAGTGCATGCTGACAGGAGCCTGATATAGCTGTCTCCTTAGAGGTCTGCCAGAGCCTGAAATATATAGAGGTGGATGCTCACAGCTAACCATTGAACTGATCACGGGGTTCCCAATGGAGGAGTGAGAGAGAAGACTGAAGGATCTGAAAGGGTTTGCAGCCCCATGGGGAGAGCAACAATACCAACCAACCAGAGCTCCCAGGGTCTAAACAACCAGCCTGGGAGCACATAGGGAGGGACACATGGCTCCAGCTGTATTTGTAGGGGAGAATGGCCTTGTCGGGCATAGGTGGGAGTGGAGATCCTTGGTCCCATGAAGGCTGGACACCTAGTGTGGGGGAATTTGTGGATGGGGAGGTGGGGGCACATCCTCATAGAAGCAGGAGGAGGGGGGATGAGGTAGGGGGTTCCTGGGTGGTGGGTGAATGAGGAAAGGGGATAATATCTGAAATGTAAATAAAATATCCAATAAAAAAATTAAAAAGAAAGACTACCCAGAATCTACAATTCAAAAATAATTGGATGTTTTTCTTCTTTTTAAGCTACCATGTTTCTGGAAAATTGGAAGAGACTCCAGATGAGGTTGGGCTACTTCTGGGACCTGACTGGGATAGAAGAGGAAGAAGTGAGTCTTCTTGCCCACTTCCCTGTGCCCTTGATTTTCTTTGATCCTAGAACTAGATGATACATAGTAGGACAGTCACATACAGTTTGCCAACTCATCACCTGTCACTGGCTTGGTTTCACATGGTTTGTTGGCTATGTCATGGTTTATATGCACCATGGGGAGTTCAAATGCTTTGTCTTTCTTTGAGTTGTTAAGGTCTAGAGTTTGGAGAAGTTAAGAGAGCCTAGTAGCCTACTTTGGAAGAAGAGATGGCACAGGATTCACAATCAAGTGGCAGCAAGTAACATTGAGACCATGAAGCCAGAGAAGAGGGTATCATTGGTTTAGAGCTGGGACATGTCAGAATGCCCATGAGCCTATAGAACATCAAGGTAGGGAGGTTTGGGAGGTACAGATGAAGGTTGCTAGGGCGACTAACAAAGAAAGACCCACTACGTGACTTTGTGAGGATTCAGTAGACTGTGTGAATTGAGAAAATGAGCCAAGGGCAAAGGGTAGATTCCTTCAAAGCTTAATTTTTGTGAGTAGATGATATTTAAGGCATGTTAAAAAGTAAGCCTTCCTTTACAGCTCTTTTGCAAATTAGCCCATGAAAATTAGTCATGGTTCTGATGAGCTGAATTTGCAAGGGTTACTAGTCCTGAATGTTGCTCATGGAGGAAAGGACAAAAGTGAATATTAGATAGAATTTCTGGTACGTGGGTGATTTAGGTGACAGTGTGGGGACTACACCTGAAGGTCCAGAGACCATTCCACTGTGTGAGAACTCACATGGAGGGCTAGCCATAGGTGTTATGGTGGCTCTTGGAGAATAATCCTTTTCTTTACTGTCCCTTGGTGACTGACATGCTTTGCCTTGGGTTCTTACTGTAAGGTCCTGATATTTTAAGAGAAAATAAGTGAAGCTTCCAATTTAGTCTTGTTTTTAAGCCCGTGTTGCCCCAAGTCTGTAGCATGTTATCATTTCATATCTTTAATGCTATAATTAGTCAACTTGCCTTTGAACAGATGGTCTGAGAAGTGGCAGGGGCTGTATGGCACAGGCAGCTTGTGGAATGGAACCTACCAATCCAGGGCGTGTTGATTAGGTGCTCTAAAGGGAGATGTATGCTAATGTAGCTTTTCCCTGCCTGAAATGGGCTTTCAAGGTCTAGAGACACGCCTTGGTGGTGAAGAGCACTAGGTACTCTTCCTGAGGACCTGAGTTCAATTCCTATCACCTATGTGGCAGCCCATGACCATCAGTAATGCTAGTTCTAGGGGATCTGACTCTTCTGACCTCCATGGGCACCGGACATGGAAGGAGTATAGAGATACTTGTTCAGGCGAAACACCCATAGATATAACATAAAAAGAAAATTTAAAATAAAAAAGGGGGGTTTGGAACAGCCTGTACCCTCTCCTACTACATTCCATGCTTGGATATATGTAAATGAACTCACCTCATTCCAATCCTTCCTGCTAAACACCAGATCTGGGATCAGTACCATCACTGGCTCTGCAGCAACGGTAAACTATGCATATAGATTGTGCCCCCCGCCCAGAGATTAAAATTAGCTGAGAGATAGGCAGCAAAGAATAGCAGAGCCGATTGTAATTTCCAGAGATCACTGACTGATGTGTTTCCAACAGAAAGAACTGTAGAAGTTAGTTGTGGGAGATCCAGTCGGGACACATTTATCCTATTAGTCCTTCTTGATTTCAAAGCATAGATAAGGATTCAGAGAGGGAGAGGAGAGAGAGGGAAGGAAGGAGGGTGAAGAAAGATGTGGTTCGGTACGGGGAGGTAAAGACTTCTTACACTCCTAATGCCAGGAGCTGAGATGTCTCCAAAGGAGGGGAGAAGAAGCACCCTGCCACACAAAACCCATGTGAGCCACAGACAAGCTGGCTCTCCCTTGGAGAGGACACACAGACATGCTTGCACACAGAAAGGCATCAGCGATGGCTCAGTGTCTTTGGAGTCCCTGCTCCAAGCCCCCCGTAGGGGTGGGATTAGGTTTTTTTCTGTAGCTCTTCTTTTCTATAGCTGAGTTTCCTGTTCTCTGTTTAACTCAAAGCGCCACTGCAACTTTCTGGGAGACACATGAGTGAGGAACTTCTGTGCAGGCTAAGTGGGACCTGGCCAAGGTTGAGTTTGCTCTGACACAGGGAATGCTCTCAGTGGGGTTTCTGTGTGAGGTCATTCCTGTGCCTCACATATGTGCTGCCTGGGGCCAGGGTAAATCAGCTTTGTCTTCAACACATTTTTATTTTGGTCTATGATTGGAGTGCACCTAAGCTCTCCACTCAGTTTTGAACATATGCCTTAGCCGTGTACTATTTCCAAGCTTGAGTACAGAATATGGAACTTAGTTCCTGAGCTGCAAAGGGTTACATTCAACATGGGGTTGCTTTGTCTATAAATATTTAGGGTAGAGGCCAGTATTATACAATAGAATCTCCTTCAAGTGAAGATAGGAGGAAATCCTTTTTTTTTTTTAAAAATATATATATATATTGGGGACTCCTATGGAAGAATTAGGGAAAGAATTGAGGGAATTGTAAGGGATGGAAACGTCATAGGAAGATGAACAGTGTCAACTAACCTGGGACCCTGGCAGCTCCCAGTGACTGAGCCACCAAAGAACATACATGGGCTGGTGGGAGGTCCCTGGTACATATGTAGCAGAGGACTATCTTGTCTGACCTCAGTGGGAGAGGATGCACCTAATCCTGAGGACACTTGATGTCCCAGGGTAGAGGAATACTGGAGGGCACCCTCTCAGAGATAAAGGGGATGGGATTAAGGGAAGAATTCTGAGAGGGGGGACCTGGAGGGGGGCAATATTTGGGTTGTAAATAAATAATTAATAAAAGTGTATATGCTTTTGAGTGCTGGGATGTAGCTCAGTGATAGGACACTTCCTTGGTATGCACAGGCCCTTATTTCATTCACCAAACACAAAATCTTATAAAGAAAAAATCTGGAATCTGAAGACTTCCCAAATTTTAATGGGCAGAAGAGGGAATAAGAGGCACCCCCAAGAAGGAATCAGCAATCACGAGCCTGATCTAGGAAGCTGGGAGTGTAGATCATAAATGGAAGGATGCTTAGAAAGGCCCAACCAATGGTGGAGGAGCCAGGGATGAGGAGTCAATGGGGCACAAAGGAACAAATACCATCCAGTGGCCAGATCAGGATTGGAATTGATTATTTATCTGTGTCTGCTGGGAAGGAGTGGAGGAGGAGAGATAAGTAAGGTGTGTGTGACTGGAATAGGAGTCCTGGGGTTTATACAAATAGCTGTATATTGGAGCATGTTTAACTTATGTTATGAATAACAGGAGAGATGTGGGTATTAGTTGGGTGTTGGAGGAAGGAAGGTGTCTTAGAAGTCCAGCAATGTTTTGTGCTTTAACCAGACGCCTTCTCCCAGGTTCAGGAATCCTCTCAAGGTTCTCTTTCCCCCTGTGGTCTTCTCCAGGAAACATGCACCTGCTCAGGAGGAAGGTTTGGAGCACCCCCCCCACACACACACCACTGTAGCCCATTTGCCTCTGTTTCTTCTGCGTGGGATGTTCTCAACATGTAGGAGTGGAATAAGCAGGCTGGCACAGGTCCAGCATATAAACTGAGATACAAATAGATAAATGGTGGAATTTGTTTTTGAGGTCCAGGAGGTGAGTGTGTAGCCAACCCCTAGGGCTAGGACAGTACCTACAGTACAAACAGCACAAATGGACTGACCAAGGATGCCTTTGGGTCCAGTGTACCTTTGTTGCAGAAAGGCCCACTAATGTCTTTGGCCTTGATGTAGGATCTTTATTTCAGTGTCCTCTCTTGCTTTTATCACATAAAGCCCAGTATTCTGGGGAATGTGGGTGTCTTGCCCATCCATCTTTCTCTGATTGCTCACTCATCACACCAAGCCTTAAATGTCCTCAGTGACTCCCCATTGTATAGAAAACAGGATCCTCTGTCATCTGTTCAGTTCTCAGCTCATATCACTATCCTTGTGGAGACCTTCCTAGAAATCAGGCCCGTATTCTGTCCCGAGCTCATTTCTTGTTTTCAATGGATGTTCCCACAGAAGGCTTTCCTCTAATTTCCTTGTAGCCTGTTCTATTCTATTCTATTCTATTCTATTCTATTCTATTCTATTCTATTCTATTCTATTCTATTCTATTCTATTCTATTCTATTCTATTCTATTCTATTCCATTCCATTCCATTCCATTCCATTCCATTCCATTCCATTCCATTCCATTCCACTCCACTCCACTCCACTCCACTCCACTCCACTCCACTCCACTCCACTC
>NW_021620828.1:1671429-1750722 GCF_004785775.1 Grammomys surdaster
CTCCTCTCCTCTCCTCTCCTCTCCTCTCCTCTCCTCTCCCTCTAGTCTCCCTTCATCCCTCCTTCTCTCTCCCTCCATTCCTTCCTTTCTCTCCCTCCTTTCCTTCCTTTGTTTCTTTTTTTCTGGTCCCAGTGTGATGCTACCTTCCTTAGCTTGACCTTATCTGATGTCCCATTCAACTTGCTTTATTCTTTCTGTCTTGCTTATCTGTACCTAGTATTGTTAATTACTTCCTGATATTTAATTCACTAATAGATAAGCACCATGAAAGGCAAGCCCTTGTCTAAAAGATCAACCTTCAGTCTCAGTATCTGGAAAGGAGATCCAGGCATGGGGATGCTTGCTAGGTCCATGTTGAAGAACTTTGTTGAATGAATCTCTATAAAGAAAACCTATGGGTTTGAAGACTTGATGAATTTGAATGTCAAAGAGGGAATGAGGGTACCCTCAAGAAGAAATAAGTAATCATGGCTCTGATTTTGGAAGCTAGGGGTATAGATCAGAAATGGCAAGATGCCTAGATAGGCCTGGTAACTGGAGGAGGCAGCCAGGGATGAGGAGCCAGTAAGGGACAAACAAAACAACAGCAGCAACAGCAACAACAACAATACACACACACACACACACACACACACGCCAAAATAAGAAGACCAAAACTCAACCAATTGCTTATCCCTATCTCCTGGGAAGCAGTGTGTGTGTGTGTGTGTCGGGGGTGGGGGTGGGGGGAGTCCTTGTGTGAACACCAAAGGACTGAAGGATGCCTTTGGGTCTAATGTACCGTCCTTCTGTCCTAACTGACCTCAGATCACCCAAGTCCCATTTGAGTCTGGCTTGAAGCCTTTGTTTAGGCCAAGTTTGGAGGAGGCTTCCAGATGGAAACAGCTTCTGGAAAGACTGCATATTTGTGGAATTTGGCATCAGATCTGCATCTATGGAGTTTATTCTTAAGGCTTGTTATGTTGATCTGCCTATGGCTGGATGGGTTCAATTCTCATCTGCCCATGAGCTCATTTTCTCAGCTTTTGAGGGAGTCTATAACTTCATCAGGTGGCTTGGGTGCAAACAGGGAGATCCCTGTGTGATCTGTCTCAGCTGAATAAAGGACGACTGGGTTCTGTGTACCAAAAGGCTGGACTTCTAAGTGGAAAAATGTGACTAGAATTGGGGTGAGGTGGGTCACAGCCACAACCATTGTGAATCTAGAGCTGGCTTGGAGTCATCCTGCTGCTCAGTGTGGGGGAGCCCAGGACTTTCCCTTAGTCCCTTTACAGGACACATGAGGAGAAAAGCTCCTGGGACTTGACGAGGGTTAGGATACACATTACGGCACTCAGCAGATGCTGCTGCAGCTTTTAATTCTGATCCTCCATTGGAGTAATGAAGGAGCAAAGCCAAGGGATGTCAGCGGCCATAGTGGGAAACTTCAGCCCTCATTGCCCAAAGCATTCCACCAGAATCCTAATCGTTGCTGTCAGGGCTGTTCTGTGGGAAATGCTCAAGAATATCGAGAAGTATCTTTACCAGAGCTCTTTCTAGAACTTTCAGTGTGCTGATGGAGAGTCTCAGAAGGATGATTTCTTGGAAGACATTATTCTGGAACTCTTGGAGTGCACCTTGGGAAACACTGTGTTGGAGAGTGGGAAGTGAGCCTCAGACAGAGTTAGAGACTTCCGTGTGCTCTGCATGGTACCAGTCACAGTGAGAAACAAAAGAATATAAGAAAGACAGCCAGTCCTTCAGAAGAGAACATGATGCTTGTGTGGGTCTAGCCAGAGGGAGAGGGCAAAATGTATGACATAAGCTATACAATTGTAGGAATTTGGAGAAGAACTTGGCTAGACTCATCGCAGTAGTTAAAGGACTTCTGGAAGGGATGAGTCTACTGTGCCTTTGTAGACTGTGTGATGGGGAAGGCCCTGAAAAATCACTTAAATAGCATTGCCCACCGTGAAGCAACACTCCTTAATCACTTGAGCAGTTTCTCCAATGCCACAGTTTGTTAGGAAACTGGAGGCTAGCAAGGTATCTAGCAAGTTGGCCTCTAGTGTCTTTGACATATGGGTGGTAACAAAGAAGTGTGTGTCATCCAAACAGCACGATGCTCTGCTCCTGAATGTGTATTTAGGAAACATCAGAAAGTGGACAAGATCACAAAATCCTCATGCCTTCGGAATTCATCTTGGAGCTAGCCATTATGGGAGGGCCTAGCAGAGAGGCCTGCCGCCCACTAAGTCTCCTTTGGAGTAAGCTGTGTCCGAAGCGTTTTGATTTGATAATGTGCCTCTTGATTCCCTGGGAGCTCTTTCCTGTGCCTGGTGATTGATACTGCAGGCTGGACTGGGAGAAGAGCTTAGTGATATCTCTTGAGTATTTGCATGCTGCTGTGTTCACCAATGAATTCCTCATCTATGTTGCCACAGACAGGTCCAGACAATGTATTTTAAGATAACCCCCCACCCCCATGGCCATCTTGACTTTGATGTTCCTGGCTATCATTTTAGCCTGCAGAATCATGGCACAGAGAAGTACTGTTGCTTTGTCAAACTCCCAGCTGTGGGGCACAACCTTTTTTGATCAGGGACTGGGTTCCTTGTAGGTGAACTTGAGGCATAAGGACAGGGTCCCTTGCCTTTGTTATACTGTTCTGCAAAACATGTAGCTTCTGGTTGTATCAGCTTTCTGGTTAACATCTTCTCTCTCCTTTTTCAACACCGGCGCCAATCCCAGGAACGTTCCCAGGTTTGGATCTCAGTGTGACAATAAGTGTCCCGTGTCTCATCTCTCCTTGCAACATGGTGTCCCTGGTATAGATTCCTTGTAATTGTCTCATGTGGCAATTCATGTCCGGTAGTGTCCATTCCTAAACCCAGTTCGATGTGTTTGTAGTGACCGGTTCTGATTCACGGGCCTAGGCCACCCTTCTTCCTGTTTACTAACTGTTTACTGACTCTCTGGTGTAGGAACATTCCCGGCCTGAGTATGAAACCAAGGTACGAGAGAAACTGTTAAAGGAGAGTGGCAAGACGACGGCGGTTCAGAAGCTGGAAGCGACTTCACCTGAGGAGGACGAGGTGAGAGGCGCTGCTCAGAGCCGTTTCTGCTCTTAGTGCCTGTTGTGCTATTTGGGAACCTTAGTGATGAAAAGAGTGACCTTGCACAGGATGGAATGAGTGCTTGCTATCTATAATCCTCCCGTAGACAGAGTCCCTGGGGAACAGGCTGTCATGGTAACCAGATCCACTGAGGTCCTTGTGGTACTGAGAGGACAAAATGGGAGCGCATGTCAGAAAAGAGAAAACCCATCTCGAGGCTGTCCTGTGGACAGCATTTCCTAAGTCCGCACTACACTACCCTACATCCTCCCTGGATCTTTGTTCCCCACCAGCCTAAGTGTGCTGTCTTTACATTTATTCTCATGAAAAGTCTACAGGGCTGGTAAATGATACGAAAAGGAGAGCTGATGAGTCTCACAGCCAATAAATGTGGCTATGCTGGGAGTTCTAACCTTTGCCTCAGCATTTAACCACCATGCCACACTGTTCCCTGAACGCACTGGGGAAATCAGAGGGTAAAGCCGAAAATGGTTCTTTAGGACCCACAGAAGCAAATGCATGCCTGCATTTGCTTGAGTTAGTTACGTGATGTTCGCACATTACATTCTTCTGGGTGGGCTACAGGAAGATTGCAATGCTAAGCATGTTCTCTTTCTAAACTTAAGGAAGTGCTGTGATTTGTAAATACACTTGGTGTATGAGTGTGTGTGTGTGTGTCCGGGGTGGGGGGAGTCCTCCTTGGCAGTACCTGTTTCTGAGTGCCACCCTGCTTTTAAATCAAGATCCTGTGTTTATATCGTTCCTAAATCTGATTTCTGGGGGGAAAAATCAACAAGAGTGAAAATCTGTTGTTTTTCAATGTGTCTTTTCTTCATTCTGGACATAAATTCAAATTTCATTATATTTTATAGTCTTTAAGTTGCAACCATTCATGTTAACATGCAAATTTATGCAAATACCAAAACAGAAGAATGTGGTGTTTTTGAGCCCAGAATACTAGCATTAAAAGAGAAAGAGAGAGAAAATAAGACTTAAATAGAAGGGGTAGGGGGTCTGTCGTTCCCTCTCCTTTATATTAAAAGAAAGCCCAACAACACCAATTATTTGGAGAAGAGTGAATTTGGTCTCAGAAGACAACTGTCGCTACCACCTTCATCACAAGGCATCTATTCCGTATTCTGTCAGCTTCCGAAACTCAGTGCACATTTCTTTCTCACCATAGAACAACATACAATAGATAATTTTATGGAAATCACATATAGCTTTTATTGAACCAATGGCTCCTTTAATTTTTAAAAACAATTTCTTATTATTTTAATTACAAATATGTGTGGATGTGTGTGTGCCTTCAGAGGCCAGGGATGTCTAATCCTCCGGGAGCTGGCATTATAGATGGTTGTGAATTGCCTGATGTGAGTGTTGGGAATCAAACTTGGTTCCTGTAGAAGAACAGGAAGTGCTCTTAACTGCGGAGCCATCTTTCCAGCCCTGACTCATTTAATTTTAATTCCATAGACGGGAATGCCAATAAGCTGGAATTGTGTACGGTGGGGCTGTGGTTCTAATATAAATATTGCTTGAATATATATGCATGATAGGTCAAATGACTTTCGGGAACTATGAATAATTAAGAAACATCTGAATGCATTATGAATGATGCATATGTTTACGTTGTAGCATTCAGCATTTCTTTTCACTACCCTGTTGAGAATGCAAAGTTCAAGGCGTCTAATGCCTTATGGGCAATGGGAGGAAATGAGTTTCCCAGTGCACAATGTGAGATACACATGGCCTGTGCTTGAGTGTCAGGCTCCTCCTCATGTTCTTTTAATTCTGGTAATATTGTAAATGCTTCTTCCTTTGCTATAAATCTAACCATTGATGGGTGTTAGTAATGGTGGACATGTTGCTACGTTGATATCAATGGAAAGGATGCTCTATTTTGTCTGGAGGAAAGAGTCGTTGTGGTCAGTCCTCACTGCAGAACATGCACTAGCGCATCTAGGAGTACGAGGTGCTATGACAGGCATCTGAGTAGCAGACTGGAGTTAAGAACCAAGGTCTAGCTGGGCTGGGATACCCTTCTCTTACCCCAGTGGTTCACCTGGATACCCACTTCACAGTTACCCTGAGACTCCATCTTTTGTCCATACCCACCTTCTTCTGGAATGCTAAAAACACTACTGTTTACTGAGGCTCAGATTGGCATGGGAAACTTTCCAAGATCACACAGCTATTTGTTGGGGAGCCATTGGTTCTGTCTAACTCAAAGGCCCACTGCTTTTTTTTCCTCTAATAATTTTGAACATATCATGTACATTTAAAGTTGAGATTTAACTCTCGTACTATAAAAAACTACCCTGGTTTGATCTTAGACCTACTGACACAGAGCATATGGGAGGTAGAGGCAGGAGGATTAGGAGTTGGAGGTCACCTTCCTCCAGTGTTTAGTGGGCTCCAGGTCAGCCTGAGCTGCAGGAGACCTAGCCTTTAAATACCAGAAAACAAATCATAGCCTAAAACTCACCCATACTGTTCAGTAGCTTTCAGTACCACCATAGATTTCTGCATCCGTTTCCCACAATATGTCTTCAAAGCAGTTTTATTGTTCCAACTAGAAATCCTGTACCCAGCTGGGGATTGAGCGCAGTGGAATGCTTGTCTAAAATGGACAAGTTCTAAGGTTCACTTTTCAGCACTGCAAAGCAAAGAAACACGAAACAAAACAAAACCTTGAATAAACTTAAAAAAAAAAATCCCTCTACCCAGTTGCCAAGCTGTGGAAAATAACTAACGTTTTTGTCAGCGTCTTGAGATTTGCTGTTCTGGAGTTTCCTGCAAATGGAATCACTTAACATGTGTTTAGCTTCTCACTTGGGAAAGTGACCCACATCATAGCTTATATCAGCATCTCATTTGCTTTTATTGCTAAATAGTGTCCTATGCTTGGCATTCGTCCAGTTTATTTCCATCCATTGGTTAATAGATGTTTGAGTGGTCTTCATTTTTCCAATTAATTATAAATAGTCATGCTCTGAACATTGGTGTCTGATTTTTATTTAGCTACACATTTATACTTTCATATGTGTGTGTATATATCTAAGACAGGATTACTGGGTAATGATGTTAAGTTTGTGTTTGATATTTTGAAGATGTTATTTCCCAAGGTGAATGCATTGTTTTATATATTCCAACCTGTGGTAAGTGGCTCTGACATTTCCACATCATACACTTACCATGTGTGCTTTAACTTTGTTCACCATACTGATAGGAAGTGGTACTTCACTTCTGTCTTAATTTGCATTTCCTTAATGAAGAATGATTCAGAATGTCTGCTTCTATGCGATTGGTCATTTCTGTGACTTCTTTAGAAAACCATCTGGTTAAATCCTCCCCCTATTTAATATTATGTTACTTGGGTTTTCTATAAAATTATGTGTTTTTTGCATATTCAGGATGGTAGTCCTATAACAGATAAGGTAGTTTATAAGTGTCTATGCTTTAGTTTATTAATTTTGCTATTGGAATCACAAGTTACCTATGTTGTCTTTTGTCAATTATACTTTTGTATCATTGTGTAAGAAATCATTGCCTAGTGCTCACTTCAGCAAGATACATTTTAAAATTGGAATGATATAGAGAAGATTAGCATGGCCTTTGTGCTAAGATGGTACACAGATTCATAAAATGTTCCAAATTTAAAAAAATATTGGCTAGTTCAATGTCATGAAGAATTTTAAACTTCTAACCTTTATACATGAACAGGTTTATGAACATTTGAGTTAATTTTTGCATGTGATATAGAGAATCCAAATGAATTTCTTGCACATGAATACTCTGTTGTCTATTAAAGGAATATTTTACTTATTTAGTTGTTTTGACATTCTCATAACAATTAACCTATTATAAAGGAAATGAATTTATATCTAGACAGTCAGATCTATTCCTCAGATCTATATGGTGTTGGATAAAAATAGGAAGAATGGAATTCTTTTTTCCTTGATCTTAGAAGAAATAAGTATCTTTCATCTATAAGTACATTGTTATCTATATATTCATTGATTAATAAAAACTATACATTTCACCAACAACAATGAACATCATATTATGACGGCTCTCATTTGAAATGACATGTCCATTTGTAATAAACTGTCCACTATATATATCCTTTTTGAGGAGGGCCAACATGGTGCGACCAAGAGGTTAGCACACTCCAAGTCAGAACCTGGACTGATGACCACACTGTCACCATGCGGTACAGCCCTTTAATTGGGTCTCCTTTGCCCCTTTTATCAAATTGGGCATTAGCGCCTCTGCCCTTCTGCGAGTTGGTGATTGTCTTTGCTCATGGTGCCATGATACAGTTTCTTATCAGCTCATCACCTTAAAAGTTAGATCACCCATTATGTAACTTTCATGGCATTAAAATTGGACGAGAGTTCATCCAAGGTCTTCTAATTCTAGCCTATACATCCTTTTCTTAAATATACTTTGTATTCTAATATCGTCTGAAACCAAAGCTCATTCTACATAAATCAGTAGAGAGGACCATAACACAAGGAACTAATTATAGAGGTGTTAGGAGAAGTGATGCTGAGGCAAATAGGGAACACTGAGGCAAGGAGAGATTAGCAAGAGTTGTAAGTGCCTACCACTTCCTGCTGGGAGGCCAAAAAGTGTGGTAGTAACCTCAGAACCTGGAGTCATGACCAACCAATGAGAACTAGAACCCTGCAGGGAGAGCAGCCCCTCTGAAGGCACAGTTTAAAGCAGATAGAGCATTGGGGAGAGATACCTCAAAACCCTCAAGGTTCTAGTTTCTGCTGAGACCTCCACTAGAACAATATAACCAAAAGTCAGTCAAGAGGTCATTCTGGGGCTTGTGGGTTTTAGAAAGCAATACCCTCCATCAGGGAACAGAGATGCATGCGGTGGGGTGAGGGAGCTGGGTATCACAGGAAGGGTGAATCTGAGAGCATATCTCAGAGTACTGATATGAAAGACCAGTCAGTATGTTGATCTGCCTGGGCGCCAAGGTAAAAGATTGCTAGAAACTAGAGAGTTAAATATTTGGTAAAAACACATGAATGCTCACCACTAACACTGTGAATGGATACATTAAAGAATCATTTATTCAGACCATTCCTACGCCATTGAACATTTAAGTATCTTGTGTAAGTGACACAGAGGGAGGAGAGAGTGAGTATGGGGAGGGGGGACTTTAAAGACAAAATCCTATTTGACTAGGTGCAGGAGTTACCTCCTAAAACTTGTCACCCAAATATTTACTCAGTGTGGATGCGAGACCCATCCCCCAGCCCTGTCTGGGACTACCTGTGTTGTCCTAGGCCATGAATATTTTATGAGGAACACTGAAACTAAGAGGACCTGGGCCAGGAGGAGGTACATGGATAGATGAGTGTTAATTTATTGTTCCATGTACCACCCTGGGGACAGTTATTTCTAAAGAAAGCTCATCAAAAGTTAAGGCATTGAAACATTTACGACATGTGCCTCTGGCAGCACCAACAAATAAACATGTGGAATAAATTATTCAAAAGTGTACAGCCTTCAACAAGGCTGGGACAACAGTACCCAGAAGCTGAATGACTGTTAGAGTGTGCAGTCAGAGGAGGCATGGGAAACAGGGTGGAGGGCCCTGTCTGACTCTCCTACTGTGGGCCAAGGTGGTATGCATCCAGATTTCCATGCAGGCTCTTGATTGTTGAATGTTCTACAGCTCAAAGTTCCCCTGAGCCCTGTTCTGAAAAGTTAATAACTATGTGAGGGTCAAAACAGAGTAAAACTTTGAGTTTCTTCTTGTGGATTAAGAAGGTTTCTCATTGGCCTCTGCACAATTGAACATTAGTGCTTAGAAGGAGACTCAGTTTGCCAAAGACTGTCAAAGAGAGAATGAAGCCTGTGGCTGGATCTGTCTGTGCGATCTTTTCCTTCCTGCCTGCACCTATTGTCTTTCCTCATCTTTCAGATCTGAGTAACTTGTGGACTTTCAGTATGGAGGGATTTCTGAACCGTAGCTCTCATCTTCCTGGCCTTACGCGCTGAAGGATGAGGGCCACTAGCCTGAAGGACATTTGACGTAGGATCAGTATCTATGTTTCTCAGACCTATCCCTCAGCTCAGGGGCTAAGCTCTCAAGTGTTATGACCCTAGGGCAATTATCCTTTTGAGATTCTTCATAGTTGGTTAGGAGAAGGCAACAGTGTTAATACCAGGCTGACATGGAGCTTACACAATAGAACTGTTACTAAAGGCTGCACCCTGGCGATTTTATATACCACTTACTGTTGTTTCTCATTTCTACTCATTTTTAAATGAATGATTTTGGCCCTGGCTCTTCTTTCTCACACTTTCTCATTCTGTGACTCTCCTCTGTCATCTCTCATGGAGTGCAGCTTCCACTTTGTACCTCTAGACCCATTCCCACGGAGAATTTCTAGCCAAAAGATATGGCTGCACAAAGACACAGAGTGATAGATGGAATAGAGGAACTGAATGAGGGTGGTCAGTCCTGTTTGATTATAAAATGTGTGTGTGTGCGTGTGCATACGTGCGTGCGTGCATGCGTGCATGTGTGTGTGTGTGTATGTATCTTTCCTGGATCTGAACTTAGAACGGAATTCTTCACCCCTTTTAGTCATTGGTGGGCTCCACATCAGGTAAGAAGAAGGCTGGGAGATGTAGTCTTTGGCAGGGAGTCTGCAAGCCACAGAGCCTAGCTATCAAAGAGTTATTCTCTTACTCAGTGTGAAATGGTAAGGGAAATAGAATGTGGGCCGGGTAGGTGATGAGATGGGTTTGGTTTTGAAAAGGGCAACACGTGATTCCGACTGACGGTCACCCCTTGAGATTTTCTGTGGTAGGAAATGAGAAAGAAAGGAATGATCTGGAAAAAGAACATGCTGGTATAAATCTGTGAGTGAGGAGAGGCATGCATCCATGGGGTCCCCACAGTTCCTGGCTGGCTCTTTCAGAAAGCACATCCCCTTCATGGAAGCTTGAGACTGATACTTTCTGAACAGAAAATTCAATTCCATTTTGATGTTGCTATAAGTAAAATATTATTTTTAGTAATAAATTTGTTCTTTGACATTTCATACGTGTTTATAATGCATTTCGGTTTACCTCCTCCCTTACCCCTGTCACCCCATCAGCCCCACTTCTTCCATACAAATCTCTTTCCTATATTTGTGTCTTTTGTTTTGTGTCCTACAGAGTTTAGTAGGGCCTTTGATGTGACCCTAGGTTTGAAACTACCTCTTAGAGCTTGGAGGAAACACCAGTGGTTACTTACATACATAGATACTGTGCCTCCCCATTTTCCAGAATCTGTAGTTGGCATAGTTCAGTAGTAAGTGGTAGTGCTCATGAGTGCCTTCCCATCCATAGTTGATTATTGGGTAGGTCCAGTTCATTCAGGCCCAGTGCCAGTGAACACCATTGTGTGTTTATGATTGCCATGGCAGTGCCATACTTGGAAGATGACATCTTACAATCCTCTCCCTGTCTTCTGGCTCTTACATTCTTTCTGCTCTGACCTATGCACTGGTGGTGAGGCTCGTAAGTTTAAGAATAGCCTTTCTTTGTGCATATACATACAGATATTTACAAGGCAATTTTTATTCTATGTCAGTTCATCCAAAGAGCCATAATTGATTCCCTCTCTGGTGGCTCAAACTTTGCAGTCAGGAGAATTTTATCAGGTTTATAGTAGTCAGCATGGGTTGCCTCTTGTAGAATGGTCCTTAGATAATTAGAGAGTCATTGGTTACCTCCACTATAGCCATGCCATTGATGCAGCAGTGGGCACATCTTGCCTGGAAAGTTGGTGTTTTCTTAGCTTTGGTTTTACTGCTGTGAACAGACGCCATGACCAATGCAACTCTTATAAGGACAACATTTAATTGGGGCTGGCTTGCAGGTTCTGAGGTTCAGTCCAGTATCATCAAGGCTGGAGCATGGCAGTATCTAGGCAGGCATGGTGCAGGAGGAGCTCAGAGTGCTACATCTTCATCTGAAGGCCACTAGGAGAAGATTGACACCCATGTGGTTAGGAGGAGGGTTTCATTGCCCACACCCACAGTGACACACTTTCTCTAACAAGGCTACACTCACTCCAACAAGGCCACACCTCCTAATAGTGCCACTGCCTGGGCCAAGCATATTCAAACCACCACAGTATTGTAGTTCTGAATGTTCACAGCTGGGTAAGCAATCTGGTCCCTTACTCTCCCAGCAGTCTGAATAGTGCAGGCACTCTACAGGCTAGGCAGCAGTGCACAGTTCTCAGCTTAGTTTCAGCTTGATTTCTCTGTATCTTGCATCCATGGTGTGTGGTGGTTTCAGTAATAAGGTCATATTGTAAGGACCCACGAAGAGGACCCCCAACTCAAGTCCCGATCAGTGTGCACCCAAGGAGACACGAGAGACTGACTTGATGCAAATGGCAAAAGGCAGTTTACTAACGAGGGCCCTCGGATTGAAACTCATCCCATGCAGGGGAGAGAATCGACCAAGATCCCAGAAAGTTTGGGGCTTTTGTAGGGAACAGTGTAAGGGGGGAAGGGGAAAGCGGGAAATTCTGGCGCGGTTGCATATAATTGGATATTTCAAACATCAGCACTTTGCGTAAGCAATCATTTTGACAGGTTGGATGGCCCACTATTTTTGACCATGAAACCTCAGACCTTCTAGGATAAACACCAGGTGGCCCATTACTCACTTGGGCATGTTTAGACTGGTCAAGATATGTCTTTGGTTTTTTTCTACATTTTTAGTCACCTTGTCCCTAGAGGGGCTTGATATTTTTATTATGGCTATTCTCAGCAAGCTCAGCAAGCCGTCCGGTGGTCTTTGTCAAGTTGTTTTTAATTTTTACTCTCACAATATCAACTAGTGGTGATGGTGGAATGACAAGAGCCTGTGTTGTTTTGTGGTATTCTGGGGCATTGCTGGCCAACAGTTATTATGGGGGTGTTTCTTATCGGTTGCTATGTTTTTGTTTAGGGAATCAGCATTATTATAGTCTTATGGGGTGTTTGCCTCCAAACTCTTTAAAACTTAGGTAACCAGATTGGTTTCCAAGTGCCTTTTTCATAGCTTATTTATTTAGATTGATTGTCTCCTGCCCTTGTCTTCATCTCCCCATACCCCGACTCCCTTCCTGTTTGAACTTTTCCACAACCAGAATCTCCCCAATCTACCCTAATTTTACCTATGTGACACCCAGTCCCTTAAAGAAAATCTCCCCAATGCCTTGTTCTAGTTTCTTGGCTTCCATAGATAATCTAAGTGAAACACACAAAGCTAAAGAGTTGCTGCTAGGATCTACATATTTGAGAGAGCATGCGGTGTTGGTCTTTAGGGGCCTAGTTTAACTTACTCATTGTAATCTCATTCAGTTCCATCCATTCACCTGTAAATTTTATTTTTATTTATAGCTGAATATAATTCCATTGTGTGTGCCCCATACTTTCATTATCCATCCATCAGTTGATGGATATTTAGGTTTATTTCATTTCCTATTTATTGTAAGTAGGACTGCAATGAACATGGATAGCAAGTGTACCTGTAGGATATAAATTCCGTTGGGTACATACAAAGGAGTGGTAAGGTTGGGTTGTATGGTAGTTCTGTTTCTTTGAAGCAACTTCCATGTTCAACTCCATCAGTGTGTGCTCCCATCAGCAGTGTATAGGGGTTATCCTTTACCCACATACAGATGTTTTATCTGTATAACATACCCACATGTTTTATCACTTGTATTCTGATGGTCATTCTGACTTGAATGAGATAGAATCTTGAGACTAGTTTTACTCTACATTTCTGTGATGACTTCAGATATTGAAAGCTTTGAAAAATGTTTCCTAACCATTTGTATCTCTGCTTTGGAGAAGGCTCTATTCAGTTCCACAGCCCATTTTTTTTTTAATTGGGTTGTTTGTTTTCTTGGAGTTTAGTTTTTTGAGTCCTTTGTATATTCTAGTTACTGTCTATCAGATGTATAGCTGGCAAATATTTTCTCCCGTCCTCTTGGCAGCCTCTTCCCTCAATTAACAGTTTTCTCTGCTGTAGGGAAGCATTTTGGTTTCATGAGATCCCATATGTTGATTGCTGGCCCTATTTCTTGTGCTGTGAGGGTCTTATGCAGAATCTGTACGGATGCCTGCCTGTGAAAATGTGGTCCTCACCTTCTCCAGCAGCGTCAGGGGACTGGGGCTGATATTTTGCATTTGGTTCCATTTGGAGTTGAGTTTTATAACTGTAAGGGGGTAGATCTACTTTTTTCCTTCTACATGTTGATATCCAGGCTTCTCAGCTTCATTTGTTAAAGATGTTCTTTTTTTGCAAGTGAAGCTGGAATTATGTAGATTTATACCTAGGATTTCTTTTCCTTTCCTTGCTATGTGTCTGTTTGGTGGCAGAACACTACTGCTTTTAGTACTGTGACTCCATGTATAACCTGGACTCAGGTATGGTAATACCTCACTTGGTATAGAGTATCCAAGATTGCTTTGTCTACCTTTGTTTCTTTGTGTTTCCATATTATTTTAAGATTTTTTTCTATGTCTATAAAGAATTGGTGGAATCTTCCTTGGGAAGAAGGTATTGCATTTGTGGATTGCATCTGGTAGGATGACTATTTTCACAATATTACTTTTCTGATCTGTGGTGTCTTTCCATCTTCTGCTGCCTTCCTTTATTTTTTCATTCTGTGTCTTGACTCTTGCTGAGGACATCTTTCATCTCTTTTGTTACGTTTATCACAGTTCTTTTTTGTTTTGGTTTTGTTGTTGTTGGTTTTTTATTTCTTTTTTTAAAATTTATTTTATGAAATCAAATTGTAATTTTTACTTATTCACACAGGGGTTATAAACACAAAAAGGCAGGATGTGGGGTAGGGGAAGACACCAGAGTGTAGGTGTTCAGGAGGAGTACAGATATCTTTCAGAACAGGGTATTGGCTGGGTGAAGGTTCAGGGGACAGACAGGTCACTATGACTCTGCCTATGATTCACTTGTCCTTATCTAAGTTGGTATTATCTGCCAAGGCTACCTATTTACAAGGTCTATGACTACTCAGGCTGGTAAATTTCCACAAAAGCTGCCTGTTTTCAATAGCTTATAGCCATCTGTTTCAGTGTTTTTTCACAGAGACCCAAGACTTTGTGTTAGCATGCATGTATGTCAGGCCTATTGCTGATTTTAGGCCTATGGCTGATTTTAGGCCTTCAGTGTATAACCAGGACTGCCCCTGACATCTCCTCCCTTCTCTAAGTATAGAAGGGCCATGGTGATTCAAATCTTTTGAAGGTGGGATAGAGGCCTGACCTCCAATAATTGAAGGGGACCTTGCAATGGCTCTGGTCCTCCTGTCGTTGTCCAGTGAGGCATGAGGGCCATACCCATCCTGATGTCTTTTTCCTAGAGAGCAGATACTTTTGACGTCAACCCCTATGCAGTCAGGCTTGTCTCTCAAGGAACCCAGAGAGATATTTTTAACTTTTATTTATATTCCCTTGCAGTGCTTAGCCTCGAAGCCTAAGCAAGAATTCAGATCACCAGTCAGAGGGGGTTCTGGGTGGCCCCTCTCTGCTTGGTCTAGGGGCAGAAGTCCCCTCTTTTAGGTTGGGTGGAGATGGGTTTTGGGAACACCCTGGATAGAGTAACAACCTCATCTTGAGTCTCGTGGTCCTCCATAGCTGACTCCTCCATATGTAACTGAATAGGTTTTGCTACCAAATTATCTATCTGTTGTTTCACAAAGTTAGTCAGCCTATTTAAGGCCCAGGGACCAAAAGAAATAAGCAAAAATAACCCAATTAATGGTCCCAAGATGGGAGGAAGTAGGGTTGACAACCATCGAGAGACTGAAAACCAATTCTTGTACAAGCTCTCATCTTTCTCTTCCTCTTCCTCTTCCTCTCTCTCTCTCTCTCTCTCTCTCTCTCTCTCTCTCTCTCTCTCTCTCTCTCTCTCTCTCTCTCTTTCTCTTTCTGTCTTTTCTCAGGGCCTTCTCTGACCTTTTTCATGCTCTCTTTAACCATCCCTGTCTTGTCTATGTAAAAGCAACATTCTTTAAGGGCTGTACACAGTCAAGAGCTGTACACAGTCTTTTCTATTGTAAAAGAGTGAATCAAGTTCAATAAAGTCCTTTGCAATTTTTGGAGATCACTTCAGACAAGGGAATGAGAGATTTCTTCAGATTAGTGATGTCAATCTCTAGCTATTTGATGTCCTTGTCAATGGCCCATCGAAGGTATGAGTAGTATAAGTCTGGTGGCATAGTTTTCATTGGTTTCAGCGATGCCAGAGGCAGTCAGCAGCAGATTTGCCATGAGCTTTCAGTTTTAGAGAGTTAAAAGTGAACAAGGCACAGTGGAGCGTGTTTTTGGAGACTCCTTCTTGGGGGGGGTACAGTTCCCCCTCTTTTGTTTTTAAAACCAAATTTTCAGAGTTCTTGTAAAATCAGGGCAGAAGCACCAGCAGCCGCTCCTTCTACACTCAGAGAGTCATGAAGACACTCTTTAAAGAAATATGAATCTATATTAATCTCTTTTATCAAAGAACTGTTATAGAACAGCCAGCAACTAATCAGTCTATATAATATATTGATTAATAATAAAGTCAACTTCTTTGACTTTTTGTAAAACTATTCCTCTTTTGTCAATTAATTGTTGAGGGAAATTAGGATTTACAGGTCTCTTGAGAATATTAAACAGAGACTTAAATTCTTTTGTGGAGAGCTTAAAATAAGATCTTAGCCAATTAGCATCTCCTAGAAACTTTTGAAAATAATATGAAATAAGTAAATTATCTTTTTTTTTGCCAGACCCATTATCTGTTTTTTTTATTGGATATTTTACGTATTTACCTTTCAATGTTATCTCCTCTCTCATTCTCCTCAAAACCCCTTATTCCATACCCCCTCCTCCTATTTTTATGAGGATGTGCTCCAAACATCCTTCCAATCCCATCTCCCTGCTCTCAAATTCCCCAACACTAGTGAATCCAAACTTTCGGGGACCATGGCCCTCCACTTCCACTGATGCCTGACAAGGCCACCCTCAATTACCTATACAGGTGGAGCCATGAGTCCTTCCCTTTGCGTTCTCAGGCTGGAGGTTTAGACCCTTGGAGCTCTGGTTGAATCTTATGATACTCCTTCTAAAAAGGACCAAAGTACCCACACTTTGGTCTTCCTTCTTCTTCTTGAGTTTCATGTTATCACAGGTTTTTATTGTTTTGCGTGACTATTGTGAATGAGATTAATTCACTGATTTTTGTTTCAGCATGCTTGTCTTTTTAAAAATGCGTCGTCTTCTTTGTGTGAATGATCCAGTTCCTCTATCTTATATTTAAGCCCAGATATTCTGTCTAACCTCTGATCCATTTTATTGATGAGATTATCCATGGAACTTTTTATTTGACTAGTTAAAATTTTAATTTCTGTCTTCATTTCACTTTAAAGTTTCTTCAATATTTCTATCTCTTTATTAATTTCTATTTTTGTATATTGAACTGCTTGTGGCTTGGGGTGTTAGCTTATTTCTGTGTACTCTTGGCTCATTCAAGTGTTTGTTGGTGTCATTTCTAGGTTCCTTGCATTCTTTGAACACATCTGTAATTTTTTTGTTTGAATTCTTAGTCTTGAATTTTGTCTAAGTTGTCTTGCCTGGAGATCATTACTATAGGACTGATGATTTATTTTTGTGGGGAGGGAGACATATTGACTTGGTTTTTCATATTGATTGGGGGTTTTGTTGTTGTTTTGGTCTATAAGATCTGGGACTCTTGAGTTGGCTTATTGGTTGTGTCTTTTAATATATGTTTCTAGTCTACCTGGATGGAAGCTGGAGGTGGAGAGTAGACTGAGAAGACTGAGGAAAACTTGAGCTGGCTGAAGGGAGTAAGGTTAGGGTCTGTCAGGCAGGGCTTTTGGTGTTAGAATGGTTGGACAGGGCACCCAGGACAAAGGAGAGGCTCCATGCAGGTGTGTGTGTGTGTGTATGTGTGAGTGTGTGTGTGAATATGTGAATGTGTGTGTGAATATGTGAATGTGTGTGTGTGAATATGTGAGTGTGTGCGTGTGTGTGTGTGTGTGTGTGTGTGCTCATGAATGCATGCATAAGTATCCATGAGCGTGCTCACATCCATTGCAGTCTATGTTTCTGGGTAAAATTGCATGTGATGGTTAGACTGGACAGGGCTAGCTGTCATGGTGGGGGGAGTGGCTGTAGGTGTTCAGAGTGGGTGATGCTGTCTTCCTGTGCTGCTGTGGGCAGGGACACATGTGGTGTTTAGGTAGGAAAAAGCTTCAGAGAGAGAGGCAGAGGAGGGGTCATTGGTGACTGGAATGGAGTGAAGGAGACCTGCTCAATTCTGGTCCATGCCAGACTGGACCACATGTCATAGGTAGTTTTAATTGAAATTGTCCTTTGTAACTATTTCTTATATTAAAATAAATAAGTTGTAAGACTATTTTTCCCTAGAAAAAAATTTGACGATTAAAATAAAACAAAATATCCCTAGAACTCATATCCTCTTAATATTTGTCAACTAGAAGTAGCCATAATTATCCCTTTAGTTTTACTATCCCCACACTTAAACATTTTTATGATTGACTTTATATTTGACAGTAAAACACATATGTGTATACACATACACTTACATGAGGAAGCCTTGGATAAATGATTCCACAAACCACAGTTCTTAAACTATACTCCAATGTAACCCATGGTGCACAGTGACGTCACAGAAATGATACTGGTTTTAGAACACCTTTGAGGGAGGCACTATCCTTGACAGATACCACACAACTGAGTGTTACATAGTACACTATGTCTCAATGGGATTATGTTTTAGTAAAGCCAAATGATCGGAAGTCACAGCATAGGGTGTTCCCAAGCTCCGCAATAGACCAAGAAGCACAGGCTGTATCCCATTTGGTTCCAGGGTTGGAGAACTTAGGGAATAGCCAACAGGTGCACACATGCTATAAGTCAATAATTAAGGATGAAATAAAATAGTATTTATGTCTATTTATGTCTATTTCCCCCAATGACTATTAAGTTGTTAGGACATAAATACTTATGAAGTTGTTTGCACTTAACTACTGAGTAAATCCAACTTTTAACCTAGAGGTAATGCATAAAAGTCACTGAGACGTTACAGGCATGGTGAAGTGAGACAGTCTTGGAAGAGCTGCACAAAGAACTTTCTATGTTTAATAGAGATTTAAGAGCGAAGCACACAGCCAAGAGTAGAAAAGCGTATAAATATAAACACTGAATTTCAAAGCCATGGGAATTTATTCGGAGGTGGCAATAGTCTGCAACAAATGGTGAGGTGGGAAAGTGCCAGATGGCTGGCTTCTTTTCCACCTGCTCTTGGGGTCTTGCACCGACTTGTCTCTTAGGTCTTCAAGTGGGTCTGTGCTAGCGTTTTTCTTGTTGTCTTTAATGCCCCCCCTTTGTGCATGTGCGTGTGTGCATTTTTGCAAACATGTATGCATTTGTGTGCACACGTGTGCATGTGTGAAGGCCCTGAGGGGTTTCTGGTCATGTCCATCTTTTTTAATCTTTAGGGCATCACTTTACTTACAATCTCCAGGGTGGCTTGGGTTTCATAGAGAATGATGCCAAAGAAGCATAGAATGTGTCCATAAACATCTCCCTGCATGGAGCAAGTCAATTATTCATTCGGAGCAGAGACTCCTCCGGTGGCCCAGGCCATCAGCTTTGAGACTCTGGCCCTCTTCATCTGACAGCCCATTCTCAGTCTCAGCAGTTCTGGCTAAAATAAGACCTTCTACTCTGCTCATTGTATACATTTCTACGGAGTTGTGTCTAAATTAAGAAGTTACAAATAAGGACAGCTCCAAGGCCTGGGCTATGAGGAGAAGTTAGCGAAGGATGGAAAGTTCATGAAATGAGACAATGGTTGGAGAGAAGCTGTGGGTAAATATACCCTGTGAGCTGAGATGAGGCACCCTTGGGATGGTACTTGAGACTTGGCACTCATAGCTCCTCAGAAAACAGAAGGCCAAAGATGCTCAATTCCAGGGGATGCTGGAGCAGTGTAGCTGGTAAGAGAGGCCAGCACATACCACTGGGATGTGTGATGTTAGCCACTATTGACTTGCAGTTTGGACTTTTCTTGTTTCAGTTTAAATGATTTTTCCATATACGGCCTGGAACATGTAAATTAGATTTTGTCTTTTGCTATTGGGGCCAAGATCATTATTTCATTCCCCCAGAATTCACTGGAAACACAAACTCTTCAAGTTCTCTTGTTCTCTCTTCCTCGATGTGCCAGGAGCTCAAAAGTACTGGGTGAAAAGTTCCCTCTGGAGTCAAAAGGTGTTTTCACTCTGGTTCCTTGGACCCAAGGGTCAAAAGAAGCATTCAGAGAAAACAGATAGGACTGCCTTTTCATGGATGGGAAGGCAGAGGCTTAAAACCAATTGTCTGTCAACCACTGCCCATTGTTGAGAAGGTTGGAGGAGGCATCTCTCCATCCAGCACAAAGGCTTGCTCAGGCTTGCACTAGCTGTCAAGAAGGAACTCAGCTTTAAGCCTCCACAGCTCTACCACTGGGTGGACTTTGTGTTTCTTCTCTTTCATGGAGAATAGGAAACTAAGAAAAACTACAAAAGGTTCCTACTTTGTTTTCGAATCTTCCTGATGTAGACACCAAGTCAATGATTCGAGTACATGATTTACTTGAAGATAAAAACTCCAGTAGATTAGTGAAGCAATGAGAGAATGATGGGAAGTAGCCAACTAAAGGACTGTCGTAAGCTAGGCAAGCACCGTGGGCAATGGGAGCTTTGCTCTGCTGCCAATTCGTGGTCTTTAGAGCTCTGTAGCTCACCATGCCTATGGCTGTTTCTGTTGTGATAGTGAGATAATTTACACTGGGTAATCTATAAGCAACAGGAATCTGTTGCTCACCAGTCACAGAGGCTGGAAAGTCCAAGGTCAACCTGCCAGCAGATATCATGTCTAAAGGCCTGCTTTCTGCTTCCTATATAGTGCTCTGTTACTGTTTCCTCACATACTGGAAGGCAGAGGGCAAAGGAGCACCCAAGAACTCCTCCACTCTCATTTATGGGAGTACTGCATTATCCAAAGGTTTGTCCTCATAAGCTAATCACTTCCTGAAGGACTTACATCTTTGTACTGCCATCTTGATGCTAAGGTTTCAATGTGTACTGTGGGGGAAGGGAGGGAGAGAGGAAGGGAGGGAGGGAGAAGGGAGATACAAGGAGAAATGGAACCAGAGACAGAGAAATAGACAGAGACAGGGAGAGAAATAGTGGGGAATGGAGGGATAATATTCTGTGTTTCCAGTTTCTTGAGCATACATATAGGAAAAGAAGTCTCAAGGCATCAAAAGACCCTCAGACAGAGAAAAGTATATGTTACTGATGGCCACTGGATTCTAAATTGCAAGGGCAAACTTCCAGGAATTTGGAATGATAATGACCATAACACTGTCCCCCAAGTCCTAAGGTACATGAGCCAAGATTTAGTGAGAAGGTCAGAAACTTGAAAATTAAAAGTATTTTCCTTAATTCTTTGAAAATTCTATACAACGTATTTGATCATATCTATCCCCTCCTCTAAGCCCTCTCAGATCCACCCCGTTACTTGGCCACTCAACTTCATAAAATCTTTAAGAAATAAAACAAAACATGAAGTCCAATGCTTGTGGTTTGTATACCCATGGGTGTGATGCCATCCAATGGAGCTGGAGCATGGTCAACTTACCAGGAGCCAGATCCTTAAACAAAACTAACTTTCCCTTTCTCATCTCGTATCAGTTGCTGATAGCTCCTTGGAATAGTGGTGGGTTCTCCCTTATGGCCACTGACCTATCTAGCCCTCATAATGGTGCCCGATAGGACTTTTATCTTGTGGAGCAGGTTTTAAATCCAATTAGACAGTGGTTGGTTATTTCCATAACATTCATGTCACTATTCCACCATTGGGTGTATCTTAACAGGATACTTAGTATTGTAGATAGAGTTCACAGCTGGGCAATACTGGTAATAGCTTGTCTCCTCTGGTAGTCTGTGTAACACCTTCGAGCTCTATGAAAGCTAGGCAGTACGAATGAAGCCTGTAGGTCAGTACCAGCTTGGTTTCTCCATATTTTATAGCTCGAGTATGTGGTGTCTTTGGCAACAGAGTCTTATTGTCAGGTTCTAGAGAGTTAACCAAGAGCAATGGCAATAACCATTAGTGTTGGGGGTCTATAAAGTCTTACTGGTCCCAACTTTTAAATCTCTATTACTCTGCAGTCTTTCAACTCTCCACTCAATCCATGACCCACTGTGTCTATGACTAACAGATTTTATAATCGACTGATATATTGACTAGACTTTCACTCCAGTACTCAGCTTGATATCTATCTATCTATCTATCTATCTATCTATCTATCTATCTATCATCTCTCTCTCTATCTGTCTATCTATCTATCTATCTATCTATCTATCTATCTATCTATCTATCTATTCAGGTCAAAGCAAAAGCAAAATTCAATACTGTGAATCTATGTTCTATAGCTCAGTGTCTGGCACCTGGAACTCACTCATCATCTTCTGGAATCCAAAAGACTTGAGCAGCCCCATTTTTCCAGCCCTGCCATTTGAAGCACACACTGCTGTCTTAGGCTCATGATGGCTTCATACCTGCTACTGTACTTATTACTCAGTGTTTGGCACCCCCAACATTCTGGTTATTCTATTGCAGCTGTGGCTGTGCCTTCACCAGTGGCCTTTCCCATTCTCACTTAAAAAACTTGATCCTGGCACATGCTGCCAGATCTCAGCCACTCTCCATATCACCTTAGTCTTCTATCTGTATTACCTTCAAAGCTTATACCACATGGGAGACTCTTACACATTGCTGAGTTGGGCTTCCAACTTAAGGTGCAGCCTGGTTCTCCTAGACCACAGCTTCTGTGTGCTGACTCAGAGGCATACTTCCTATTTAAAAAAACTTGCTTCAGTGATGTTACCATCTTGTTAATCAGAGCCAATTCTTCAGTCTCAGTTGATCAGCATCCATTGTTCCAGTAAAGCAAAGAAACAGTGCTGGTCTCTTGTTAATCACAGCTGACTATTCAGCCCCAGCTGACCAGAAAGCAAAGATTTTTTTTTCAGTCCAAAATATCACATGAATGGCCTGGATAGAGTCTTTACTTCCCTCTGACACTTCCCAAGCCAGGCCTACATTGTCTGCATTTCTCTCAGCATTCCTGTCTTCCAAGATTCCACCACAATAGCTCATTAACCTCAGCACTCAAAGGGTTTTCCAGCTGAAAGTTCCAAACACTTACAGAATCCTTCAACAAAACACAGTTGAGTCCATTACAGCAATGCCCCACATTACGACTTCTGTTCTAGTACTTTTCCGTTGCCATGATAATTATGACCAAAACCACTTACACCAGGGAAAGGTTTATTTAGCTTCTACTTCTAGGTTATAATCAATGAAAGAAAGTAAAGAAAGTCAAGATAGAAACTCAAGTAAGAACTGATGCACAAGCTATGGTGAGGTGTTGCTTACTGGGTCACTCACAGATTCATGTTCAGCTTGCTTTCTTATACAGCTCAGACCCACCTGCCTAAGGATGATGCCCCCATCAGTGATCTGGGCCATCCATTATCAATCTTCATTTAAGACAATTCTTCATAAACATGGCCACATGCCCACCTGATCTGGGCAGTCTCTCAACTGAGACTCCCTCAGATGACAGTAGGCTGTATCAAGTTGACAGCTAAAGCTAACTAGGGAAGATGGCAAAACTATCTGAAAAAAGTTAGAATAAAAAGTGGGGGAACTAAGAAAAAAGATGATATCACTGAGGGCAGACCTGGGTTACCTGGAACCATGGCAGAAAGCTATTGGAGGGTAGAACCTCAAGGAAGGGTGATGCATGGAGTAATTGGAGCGTGGAAGAGCTGTATAATAGTGTGAAACAGATAGACAGACTAGTGATAGTTTGGTGTATCCTTATCACCTACTTACCAATATTTCACCATTACCTCATAGTGACTGAATCTAACTAGAAGTCAGTTAGAAAGAGAATCTAGGAGCTATTCCTTCAGAGTTCACTTTCTGAATTTATGTATTAAAAGAAAGAAGTGGCAGTCTGAAAAATTGGTACTGGTCATAAACCATCACGTAATGTAAACCTGGGTCTTTCCTCTCAAGTCTTTTGCTCTTTATATGCATGATGAGTTGGGCTCAAAATCTCCAAAGTGGATGCTGGGAATTTCTGTGGAATTTGGACAAAATATATGTTGAGAAGTGGTGAATGATAGAAAAGGGAACATATTCTTTATCTCACTATCTTCTTGATCCTGTGATTTAATCCTGTTCTTAACTGTCTTCCCCTTTTTAGCCTCCTAAGATCAGAGGGTTTTGTTTTGCAGCTTCAGTGAGATCAGAGTCCATCTATTTTTGTAGAATATGCTTTGGTAGCTGGAACACAGTTGTGTTTTTTCTTTTTTTGAAGTTATTTCCATTTAGACATATTATATTTCCCATAAACCAGAATACCAGTGGTATTAAAAAATAACAGTCTGAAAGCCAACCTTGTGTTCTTCCTGTCCTGTTCCTGGGATTTCCATGCATTTACTAGGTTCCACATTTATTCTCCCAATCTTTGTTGGTTTCTTAGTTGAAGCAGATAAGAGGGGAAGTTGCTACAAGGCCAATAAGAAATTTGATGGCAGTCTCTAATTCCCTGGATTGCATTTTGGGAAGTAGAGTCAAGTAATTAACTCATTCCAGCTCTGCCCCCAAACACATGGCTATACATCCTTTGAACAAACAACGTCAGATAAATAGGTATGTTTCATAGTTCTAGGCTACTACTTGCTATGAGATATTGCACTTCAAAGCAAGTTATAGCTGTAGTTCAAGGTGAAAGGGCATCAGTAGAAGTGCCAATTCTAGATGCCAAAGTAGGTTTCTTCTTGGAGGAAGTTAGTAGATGATTTTAAGTGTTCTATAGTCTTGATGTTTGAAGGACTAGAACAGGTTGATTCAGAGAAGGAGCCCATATGATGTTTCTTTCTTCTTTACCTGTAATAACTTTACATGAAACCCTCTTGGCAGATGATGTCCCAAACCAACTCCTGTGGGGTCTTCCTTACATCTCTTTTCTTGGCTTTCAGCTGAAATTGCTGGGATATGGTTAAGAAATACCCTCTGAAAGGCAGTTTCATATTCTTGGAGTGAATCTGTTTATTTCATTTTCTGCATCAACTGGATATTGGCTTGTAAGAGATGGTGGAAAGAACAATATCCTAGCCTTTGAGAAGTGAAGGACTTTGGAAAATTCCCCTGTATTCTTCATGCCTGCCGCTGTGCCTTGACAGACACTCTCTGAAACACAGAGTGAACAGTATGCTAGCCTTTGCAAAGGGGCTTTTGCTTTACTGCCTAAGATCAAGTCCTAATGTAGGGTATGGGAGCTGTTACCATCTCTGTCAGTTTTCTGCAACACAATTTTATGATGCTTTTGTGGGAAAAGAAGAGTCTGTGGAATTGTATTGATTTCTATGGCATTTTTGGAGCATTTATATGACTGTGATAGAACATAATGTTGCTATTCACCTAGGGCCAAGAACTCCTATTCATCAGTGGCCTGGAGTTTGGCCACTTCTGGTCTGTTGGACGCAGTTTCATGATCCATAGGACATCTAAGTTGGCTGTTGTGATTTGACATCCAACTCATTTTTCTGAATCATTATTGATGTATGGTCTACCAGCCAACTTACATAAATTTTATTCAGAATTTGGGCATCTGTACTGAATTTAGAGTCTGTGTCAGGAACTCTTCCCTGGAAATGTACTCAGATGAGTCTTTGCACTCCTTAGCATGACATGAGTTCCATCCAAGAGTCTTGGTGAGCTCGTATATAAACATGAATGAATCAACTCCCCAACACCACTCTCTGCTTTTTGCCAGCTGGATCATCCTAAGGGAAGTCACCAGCCCAGAGGTCAATAGTGAGTCATCACAGAGTGTGCTTACAACTAGGGAGGCTGAGCTTCAGCCTGGATGCATTGAAGCCACTCTGGACCCATCCATCTCTTGAGGATGAGGATAGGGGTCAGCAATGACAACAGTAGCTGGGGAAGTAGTCATCTTGACCATGATCATGTTTAATTCCATGGGACTTAATAACCAACTGTTTTGAAGTATAAAAAGAATATGTGTTAATTGTAGAAAAATCTGAAAGAGGAGGTAAAGCATAAAAGTAGTATTCTATTATTTTACTCCTTAGAAAAAAATACTATAAACCCTGGCTTAATTCATATTGATACATTGTTGAAAGAAATCATACTATGTGTTTAATTTTTGATAATATTACTTATTTTATAACACAAGGCAATCTTAACAAAATACCTTTATGAACCTCATAATTTTAATAATTTTTAATATTGCATTATATTGATATTAATCTTGATATTTATCTAATGACTTAATTAGATAATTAGAGTTAATTATCACGCTAGCAGTTTTTTTCTTGAAATCTTGACTATTTTCTGAAATCAATAGAATCAAGGACTCTATTGATATGATTCCTGAAATGTCCAGGTCTTTTTTAGTTATGTCATTTTGATTGTATGTGTTTTTGTGATTGGAGTGAAGGAACTACATAGGCATATGACTGATATGTAGAGACAGCTTTGATGTAATTACTTTTTCTCTTATTGTTTGATTATGTGGGTCACTTCATCCATGTCCTAGAATTGTTCTGTGGACTCAGGTGCCCTTCTTGGAAGGCAGGATGTCTTTGTTGTCCTTGTTGGTGTGGTGAACAGAGTATATATTCTGGCCAAAGGTAAATCATCCTCATAGTCACTGGGGTCTGGTCCTGGCCAAAGAACTTTTATCTCACCCTGGGAATGGGTGGGCCTCTTGTATCAAATCCTAAGACTTTCCACATCTTCTGACCCCACCACTAATGTGGAAAAACGATTCTGGGGCAATGGATGGATCATGAGTACTTCTCTATTGATGCTATTTCATCGGTTGGATGACGGCCAGGTTTTGGCAAGGGAATCCATTGGACAAATTGTAAACTGCGGTTTTAGCTTCAAGGAAATGTGTCCCGGTTGTTGAATGGTCATCCAAAAAAGTATGAAATGCTTTTGATAACTTCAACTTCTGGAAACAATTTAGAGGCCAAGTAGGGTCAATCAGTAAGACTTCCCAGAAAGGGGATGCTTTTCTGGTTTGGGGGTTTCCAGTTGTTTTTGAGCCTTAAAACCTGTACACTCATAGTGTTGACCTAGGGGGAGAATTAGTAATTTACAGAAGAGTATTTCATAAATGCTTTGCTGCCACATTCTTTGCTTTGATATCATTTCTGTTTGATAGTGAATACTTTATCCACAATCATTCTCTCTTCCCTCAGTCCTTAGGGTATGCCATTACACCATTTTGATGAGTCCCAAAAATTCAGCATTAACCTAAAACTTATTGGATTGGCTTTGTGAAGTTGGAATTTCTTTTCTTTCTTTCTTTCTTTTTTTCAGACATATGTAGTGTTTAGGATACTGGTTCTTACTGACTTGAAACTATGATTCTTAATTGGATACCTTTGAAAGTCTAAAACTGTAAATTCTTAACTGAAGTTAAAAATAAGAAGACCTCATTATAAAAGAAGGCAAAAATGAGGGAGAAGAAAGAGGGACAGAAGCCATGACAGTAATTATTGCTGTTCTTGGGTTTCAACCAGTACCGCCATTAAAGCCCAATTGTAAGTGCTTTTCAGCCTCTCAGAAATGGGTGTTCTGGCTGCATCTGGCTCTCTGGAGACCCAGGCAGGAAGTTAAGCTGGCAATATCATCATTCTTGTTAGACCTGAAGCTTGCTATTTCTTGGTCTTGGTACACAGTCTCCATGTTCTTTCCCCCCTTTAGAGGCCATGCAGCCAGGTCTTCCTCACTCATCCTTGTTTGGAGCACAGGGAGGGAATGGATGCATCTGAAACCCCCTTTTCATTTTTGCTTCAACTTCATCTTAGAAACATTAGCAGACCCTAGGGACCAATGTGAATTTGGCTAAAATAACTCTGTCCTTTGAGTTTTTGTTAGGTGAAATCATCTGGAGTGAATTGACAAAACGGCAGGTAATCATTTTATAGGACAGTGAAAGGGTGGACCAGAAGTTTAACCAACTGGTAGTATTAGGAGAGTGAGGCAGGCTTTGGAGAAGCTGGGATGCATTTTCATGTTTGGTGTGTATTGCTTTTAAGCCATCCACATTATGACTACACTTGAACAAATTGGCAAGAGGTGTTGGCACAGAGAAGCTTATGGAGACAAAAGATGACACAGGGTGGGCTCTGTGGTCAGACACTGATATGGGATTCAGTTTTTTCTTTTCTTTCTGATTTTAACATCTCTCTTCCTCTTCTCTCTCTGGAAGAGCTGGAGAGCTGGCAGAGAGAAGGAGGGCCAAAAGTGGCTCAACAGAAATGGGATTCATCATCTGCGGGCCAGCTGAGCCTAGAGGGGAAGGGTGGAGATGGGAACGCCCATCTGCCTCATCTTTGGTGGAGGAAGGAGTGAAGGTCCAGGCTGAGGTTTTTATAGTTTGGGATATTCTAGCAGAAGAATTGGTGATTGGAATTCTATAAGGTCACTGAAGTTCCAGTCTGAATCACTTGATGGGGGACTTGGAAACAGTAGTTCAATGAGTATGTTAAGAGTTCCCAGTTCCCCAGAGCCCACCCTGTGTCATCTCTGTCTCCGTAAGCTTCTCTGTGCCAGCACCTCTTACAATTTGTTCAAGTGTTGTCACTATGCTGATGGCTAAACAGCAACACACACTAAACATGGAAATGCCTTAAAAAGGAAATAAAGCGTAAGGAATGAAAGTAAACCATCTCCTGTTTCATTTCCTATAAAAGCTATTTAAGCCTGCTTTTAATGAGACATTCTCTTTAGCCACCTACCAAGTCTCCCCAACAAGAAAGCTGCTCTAACCTCCTGCTTTCTGAGAGGAAATATTAAAAATATTCTAAGACTCAGACAGAACTTGGAACATAAAAATTCTCCTGATGTCTGTGTCCTGTGGTTAAAAAAATATGTAAAACAAATAAATAAATTAATTAAAAATAACAGAAGCCCAAGAGGGCATGCATGAGTGTCACACCCTTCAAGACAGGCTGGTCAGGGTCTCTCTGCTTACTGCATGAATTCCTTCCTCTTGTTCCATAGAGAACAAGTCCTCCTCACCTTAACTACTGAGCCATCTCTTCAACTTCTTTACAATTAGATCTAATACATATGATTTAATATACAATGATTATGTGTATTTTTTAGAGTTACTACACAGCTGAAAGGAGAGAGTTTCTCATTTTTAAGCATGTTCAGGTATTGCCTTGATTCCTCATTTTCAAACAAGGACTTAACTTTCAAAAGAAGAGTGAGCCTTGGAAAACTGACTAGCAAATTAAAATGCACTCCATTGATGAAACCAGCAACTTACATTCTATAGACCTTAGTTAATGTTCTATTTAAATAGACCTAATAAAAACACAATCTCATCTGTCCTATTTTTTATTATTATCTTTAATCTTTTTTTAACAGTCCAGTCATTATCCCCTTCCCAGTCCACTCTCTGATAGTTCCTCATCCTATTCTATCTGCCCTATCTCTAAGATGTCCCCAACCCCAACCCCACTCCATCCCGCCAGACCTCCCTACTCCCTAGGATCTCAGGTCTCTTGAGAGTTAGGTGCATCTTCTCTCACTGAGGCTAGGCGAGGCAGTGCTCTGCTGTATGGATTGGGAACTTGTATCAGCTAATGTATGCTGCCTGGTTGGTGGCTCAGTGTCTGAGAGATCTCAGGGGATCCAGGGTAGTTGAGATTGCTGGTCTTCCTATGGGGTTGCCCTCCTCCCCAACTCTTTCCAGCCTTTTCCTAATTCAACCAAAAGGTCCCTGACTTCAACCCATTGGTTGGGTGTAAATATCTGTGTCTGTCATGGTCAGCTACTTGTTGGGCCTCTCAGAGGACAGCCATGCTAGGCCTCTGTCTGTAAGCATACCATAGCATCAGTAATAGTGTCAGGCCTTGGAACCTCCCTTTGAGATGGATCTCAATTTGGGCAAGTCACTGGACCTCCTTTCCTTCAGTGTCTTCTCTATTTTTGTCCCTGCAGTTCTTTTAGACAGGAATAATTCTGGGTCAGAGTTTTTTGACTGTGGGATAGCAACTTCATACCTCCAATTGGTGCCCTGTCTTTCTACTGGAGGTAGACTCTACAGATTCCCTTTCCCCACTTTTTGACATTTAATTTAAGGTCTCTTCCTTTGAGTCCTGAGAGTCTCTTGCCTCCTAGGTCTCAGGTATATTCTAGAGGGTCCCCCCCACACCTCCCACCTCCTGAGGTTACCTGTTTCCATGCAGGGCCTCAGGGCTTCACTTCTATTCCCTCCCCCAATTCCTGATCATAGTCTCCTTTTCCCCTTCTCCTTTCCTCTCCCACCCAGAGACCTCCCTCCCTCTCCCCCATACCCATGACTGCTTTCTTTTTCCTCCCTGGTAGGCCCTTCAGCTTGTTTTGAGTTTTGTGGATTGTATGCTGAGTATTCTGTACATCTTTTGCTAATATCCACTTATTAGTGAGTACATACCATTCATGTCCTTTTGGGACTCAGATACCTTACTCATGATGATACTGTCTTGTTCCATCCATTTGTCTGTGAAACTCATGATGTCCTCATTCTTAATAGTGGAATAGTACTCTATTCTGTAAATGAACCACATTTTCTGTATCCATTCTTCTGTTTTGGGACATCTGAGTTGTTTCCAGCTTCTGGTTATCAGAAAGTCACTATGAACATAGTGAAGTACATGCCCCTGTGGCATGGTGGGGCATCTTTTGGGTATATGCCCAAAAGTGGTATAGCTGGGTCTTCAGGTAGATCTATTTCCAATTTTCTGAGGAACCTCCAGATTGATTGATTTCTGAAATGGTTGTAGCAGTTTGCAATCCCACCAGCAATGGAGGGGTGTTCTTTCTCCACATTCTCACTAACATGGGCTCCCACCTGAGTTTTTGATCTTAGTAATTCTGATTGGCGAAAGGTGGAATTTCAAAGTAGTTTTGATTTACATTTCCCTAATGACTAAGGACTTTGAACATTTTTTTAAAATGCTTCTTGGCTGTTCAAGATTTCTCTGTTGTGAATTCCCTGTTTAGTTCTATACCCCATGTTTTGATTGGGTTGTTTGGTATTTTTTTGGAGGTTGGCTTCTTGAGTTCTTTATATATTTTGGATATTAGCCTTCTATTGAATGTGAGGTTAGTGAAGATTTTTTCCCCAATCTGTAGGTTGCTGATTTGCCCTATTGACTATGTCCTTTGCCTTACAGAAGCTTTTCAGTTTTGTGAGGTCCCATTTATCAATTCATGATCTTAGAGCCTAAGCCATTGGAGTTCTGTTTAGGAAATTTCCCCCCTTGCCAATGAGTTTGAGGCTCTTTTCCACTTTCTCTTCTATCAGATTCAGTGTATCTGGTTTTCTGTTGAGGTCCATGATCCACTTGAACTTGAGGTTTGTGAAAGGTGACAAATATGGATCTATTTTTCTACATACCAACTGTCAGTTAGACCAGCACCATTTATTGAAGATGTTTCCTTGTTTTCCATTGTATATTTTTGGCTTCTTTGTCAAAGATCAAGTGTCCATAAGTGTATGGTTTTATTTCTGGGTTTTCAATTCTAATTCATTGATCACTTAATGAAAACTGTGCCTCATTCTGCAGTTCTGCCGAGGAACAGTAGGGAGGCATGGTTTATCAGAAAAGTCTGTTCCCATCACCCACAGCCAGCCGTAGTCCAACTGTTGGAGCAGTGTTTAGCAAGATGCGTATGCAGGCAGCCCTAACTTGTACAGCAGGCACTGTTCTGAGTGTTCTCATTGATGTTACCATCAGATCAGTACTGGATAAAGTTAGTCTGATTATCCCTGCTTCTTCAATGAGGAAATAGCATCTCAGACACATGAAATATGAAAGGCTCACAAACAGAGTGGCAGAGTCAGAGTGGACTTCCAGTGTCCCTGGCTCCAGAAAATGAGCTGTCAATGTCCCACAGTAATCTCAAACACCACTCCTGGACAACCGTGGACTCGGCTTCCCACAAATTAGGCCCTTTTATCTACAGCCTCGACAGCATGCCAGCTCAGACAGGGCTATTTGAGCTTGACAATGGAAGCCTGAAGTCGTCAAGTTATAAGTATCAAGATCATTAGCTGGCATTCTTTCCAAGCACATGGGGACCTTTTACAAAATATAATTTCTAAATATGACTGTAGTGGGTGTGTGGGTGCACACCTGGAAGGTGGAGTGGGAGAATGAGGAGTTCAAAGCTACCTGTCACTACATAGTGAGATCAAGGTCAGTGAACTCTGCATCAAAATAAAATATGACTACACATTTTAATTGTTTGTGCTAACTGATGAGCACACAGTACCGAAAAGAACAACTTGCCTTTAACTGTTTGGTGAGCTAAGTTGGGAAAAGAGTGAATGAGCCAACTAAACGTTGGGACATTTGCCTACCTTCATTAGGAAATAATTAAGACTGACAGAAAGCAATGAACTAAGCATCCAAAAACCAGGAATATAAAGGAGAGGGGGGGGATAAAAATGTAAAGAAGAGAAGAAAATGAATGAGATAAAAATATAATACACGCAAAATCTATTCTTTCAATCTGTTGTTTTAAAGGCCCAACAAAATGGATAAATATCTGAGAGTCTCAGTCATATTTTACCCTAGAAAAGATGCAGCACTGCAGCTACAGCAGAGATTAGTAACTCTATGAATATAAATAATAATCCTACGAAAGGACAGCCCTATGAGGAATTTCATATCATTAAGCTAAAATATACACAAAGGGAGAATTTCCTAGGAAAACATAAGTTAACAATATGGAAACAAGCTAAAACTTAAAACCCAAAGAACACAAATCCACACACAGGCACACACAGATGCAGACACACACACACAGACACAGACACACAGAGAGACATATACACAGAGGCACACATACAGAGACATACAGATACAGACAGAAACACACATACATACAAACACAGAGACACATACAGACACAGACTCATACACATACAGACACACACACACAGAGACATACACAGATACACACAGACACATACACACACACAGAGAAACACATAGACACAGACACACATACAGAGAGACACACACAGACACATACACAGACACACAGGCACAGACACACAGACACAGACACACAGACACATACATAGACTTGCAGGCACAGACACACAGACACAGAAACAGACACAGATACACAGAAACACATAGACACACACACACACACACACACATACACACACACTACAAAGTTAAAAAGCCACACACAAACTCCAGTGCTTGGCTTAGACACTTTGAAATCGCGTTTTATCAAACTCTAGAGAAATAACAATCCTGTCCTGCTGGAATGTGTTCCAGAAAACAGCAGAAGAAGGAGTTGCTCCAAATTCACATTGGGCAGCTTGTACACCTTGGCACTAAAACCAGACACAGCACAAGAAGGGAAAATTGTAGGCCAACTCCACTAATCAATGTAGACTCAAAAAATATCGCAAATAAATTATAAGCAGAGCAAACGGAGCAGTACTAAATGAAGGAAGGGATGACCACGCTGAGCTTCTGTCAGGGATGCTTATGTAACTTCATTAATAAAGTTTGTTCAGTGCATTCAGAGGCTAAAGGTAAAAGCCACACAACTGCTTGACTTCTGCTAAGAAAAGGTTTGATTATTTCATTTAAAGTATCCTAACAAAATAAGAACAAATGGGAATTTCCTTTATTCTGATCAATGATATCAGCAAAGAAAATGCAGCAAACAACTGAATATTCAGAGCATTTCCTTAAAACACATGCACACGATCCACACATGCACACATATGTGCACAACAGGAGTAAAGATATGCATGTCTGTGACCTACAGGTGTACACACACTAGCACAAGAGATACTCGCTGTTGACTATGCTTTAAAAAAAAGTTACGATAAAATATTAGTCAACATGCCCAGTTAGCAAAATTCTCTGAGCTGATACAGACATTTAAAAATAGGGATTTTCAAATGCTGCCGGTCGGAGTATTCCTTAGTTCTATCATTTCCAGAAGAATTAGATGATCTTCTGTAAGGAGATGTGCGAGCCATAAGTAAGTCCTCCAGTTCCTGGGGGACATGTTGACGAGTCATAGCTATGCGGCTGAAAGTAGAAAACAAGGGCTCAACTCCGGTGTCCCTAAAGAAGAAAAGGGGCAGGCATGTTGGCCTTTGGAATCTGGCAATGCAGCTGCAGTGAAGGCACTCGAGATGTGTGTGTGTGTGTGTGTGTGTGTACATACACGCACACACACATATATGTGTGTATGTGTGTGTGTATATAAGTATATATACACACAATATATAAATATATATTACATGTAATTAAAAGACAAGGCGGGCACAGAAAGCACTATGCTAAGCAGCATGTACCATATGGTACTAAACAGTGTATACCATATGATAGCATTTAGAGGAAGGCTACAGACCCCATAGTAACTGTGTGAGAATGGACAACAACACACAAGAGCAAAACCATGGATGTGGGACCACAGATTCAAGGAGGTGGTGATCTCTGGGCAGAAAAAGAGCAGGTGAGAAAATAAAGGTACACACATGTGCCTTAACTATATTTACAGTGACATTTTAAAATGATCACCTGTGATCCTAAAACAACTAACACATTATTCTTTTTAATCTCCTCTTTCCCTGCCCCCCTCTCTTTCTCTCTCTATGTGTTTGTGTGTCTGTGTGTACACGCACACGTGTCACAGGGTGCATGTAGATGACTGAAGACAAGCTGGTTTTTCAATCTTCATCTTCTACCTTGTTAATCATAGCTGTATAGGCCCAATTCTCCATCCTGTGACCCTTCAGAGCTTTTCCCAATAGGAGCTCTGACATCACAGAGACCTGCATTGCTGCCACCAGATTTTATGTAGGTTCTAGGAATCCAGACCCAGGCTTGTGCTGCAAGACACTGTGACCACTGAGCCCTCTCCTTAGCCCATAAAATGTTTTTTTTTTATGGCAAAAGGATACCCTGGTTCCATGGATGTTCACTGGCTTATTCTTCTGCTTTTCCTGTGCGCACAAAATATGTCACAACATCCAAGCTCCGTATCAGTTTGCAATTCCACTGCCTGTAAACGTCACTTAATGTCTTTGTAAAAATTTGTTCACCTAGGTGACAACAAGTGAGCCATTTGATCTCCTTCAGGATTAGAGGGCTCATTGCAATAAAGGATTACTCATTTAGGATGGCCAGGGTCTGACATGAAACAGATAAATGCTATTTTGGATTTTTCCCCAGTCTTTGACCACTACCCAAAAGCAAAATGATTGGAGAGATGGCAGGGAAGAGGACCTCTCTAGCACAGGGTGCATTCTGGGATTGCAATTAAATATCTCAAGGCAGAAGCTGCCTGTCTCAACCCATGATGGCTCCAGGCCCTCACAACACCTGCATGTCAAGATTGCCACAGTCTCCAGTCACAGTTTGCACCCTCTCCCAACTGTGCAGCTTCTGTGACATGGCCAGCTAGTCACTCACAGCTCAGCAGGTCACAGAGTCTCCATGTGCCACGAGAGCAACTTGTTCTTTCCATGTTATAAAGCACAGCTTTTAAATGGGTGCACATGAAAGAATGCTGTTTTTAGAGCAATTCTGTCACTAGAAGCTTCTGGTATTTACAGAGACCTGGAAAAAACCAACCTTTTGCTGAACTTTATGATGCAGCCAATTCTGTCGGTGGGCAGATTTGACAGCGAAAAAAGAATCTGAAATCTGTTGTCCCTGGAATTTCTGTCACTTGGATGTGATTCTGCCCCTTGGAAACCCCAGGATAAGCTTCTCTAGCAAGAGAAAGTGTGTGTGTGTGTGCATGTGTGTGTGGTATGTATCTATGTACACACGAGATATAGCCCCAAATCATCTCTCCACTATGCCTGCTCTTCTGTGTTTACTTAGAAAACTTATCCTAATTTCTATGGTAGCCAAGATTCCAATATAGAGAAAGTGAAGATAAACTTTATAACATAAATTAGTTTATAAATACATGGACTTAAAGATGTTCTTAAAATCAATCTATTTCGGGTAACTGAGGCGGGGTATCAATCATCTGTCATTTCCGAGAAACTTTGTACCTTGCAAGTAAGAGACAACTCCACAAACAGATTGCACATCATTATGTTTTTTTCTGCAGTTGGAGTCTCAAAAAAGTTTAACTGAAAAAAAAATTGACATAGTTTCCTTAAGAGGCAATGGTTTATGATTTGGTAGCCGCAGGGATGCATTTTCTAAATGGAGATCCCATGAAGATTATTTTTTCCCTGGGGCTATCATGTGGATAGTCATCTTAGTGACAATTATAAATCTAATTGGGAACAGAAGAAAGCCAATGTCCTCTGCTCATTGAAAGAAAAAAAAAGGAGAGAAAGAAGAAACAAAGAAAAAAAGGTGGGTAGAGAGAAAATGGAGGGAGAGAATAAACAGCAATAGAACAGGGGCCAGATTCCATGCCTGGGCTCCCCACCAAGCCTGGCTGTGACTTCTCACCTACCCAGATCTATGAAGAGGTCCAGGACCAGAGACTCCCATCTATATGAGCTCATCCACCAGGAGGTACTCAATACAAGGTCATTTTGATGCCCTAATTCATGCGCAGTCATATGTTCTTCATCCATGTCTAATCCTAGATAAACAACTCTGAGTTCTTATAAATTATAGCTCTATTGCTTTTGGCCACACTCTAGATTCTCAACTAGATATTAATGGACCTCTCCAAAACCTATGGCAACTGTTGACTTTTGCCACATAATTCCTGGTGGTTGAGTGTTCCACTTCAGCTCTGAGCAAACAGCCTGTATTTAATTTACAACTCTCTCTATTGCTCAGGATCAGACAGCCTCAGACTCTTTCAGTATCCTCCATCCAGCCGTTTACAGTGACAAGTTCTTAATGATCCTTTCCGAAGTCCAAGGCTGTCAGACCACTGATGTTCACAAAGCTCCATAGTTGGATAGGGGACATGGGTTTGATGCTGAGTGTGTCCACAAGTCTAAGGAATCCTCAGTAATACTTTCCCAGTGCAGGATGCTCAATAAGTCCATTTTCTAGAACATCATGTGTCCACATGCTACACACCTTCAGGGATAATATTTCTAGTCTTTTAGCTTTTCCAGAGTCCTCCTAGTCTTTCCACCTCCTGAATACCCAGTCTCCATGGAACTTACAACCTCCTACTTGACACTAGTTACCTTCCGGGTATTCATCTTACCCTCAATTATGTTTGATGATATAATATCCTAATTTTGTCTGTTTTTCTGTTCCAGTAACATTCTGAATACCAAGTTTATATCTCTGACCCAGGCTTCTGGACTTTGGACCAAACTACCTAAACAACATCTCCACGCAGATATTTTGTAATATTAGAATTAACATGTCCAAAGTGGAATTCCTGATCTTCTCCTCAACTGTTGTCTTTGCAGTGTCCTAAGTAAACAAAATGATCATCTACCAGCTGTTCAAAACAGACGCCCACATGAAGTTCTTTTCTCTATCCTTACTTCTTTGTCTCAGAAAAAACTGTCATGATCTGCTGAAAAACTCCCCATGATGTCCCTAAATATCCCCTTGTCCCCTTCCCAGAGCATTTTCAAGTAGACACATGACATGAAGTACCCTTCTTTTTCAAATCCTTCTGTAACTTTGCAGTGGTCTTAAGAAAGAGATTAAGAAAGGGCTAGGCTACAAGCTCTGTGTGATGTAGGTTCTCCTTTACCTTTGACCTTCGAACACATCTGGAGCCACTGCCTCAGTTCTGTGCACAACATGGTGGAATCCTATCATTTCCTTGATATAAGCATGTTTCTCATTCAAAATGACACAGGAGAGTGACTCAGGGTTCCAATAGTTAGATGGCCTAGAGGTCAAGCTAGCCTTGAGCATCAGTGTCCTGTGACCTGTTAAGTAGGCACAAATTAACTGATTTCATCACCATAAGAAGGAGACTACATAGAAGCATGCTGTTTAAGTCTGATGCTGTAAAGATTAAAAGTCCTTCCAACCAGGCACTTACCAAGGTGCATGTTCACAGGTCTCAGGTCTTCTCTTTCTCCACTTCTACAATTTCCATTAATCGTTTAAGTTTTGTTTGAGCATCTATTCATTAGCCAAGCCTTTAAGCTCATTTCTCCTCTTCTTAAATGGTCATAAAATGGTGATAAAATAACTCCTTGTTTAACCTGTTTTTTTAAATTGACTGTAAACTTCACAAAGGCAGAAGAATAACTCTGTCTTATTAATTAATTCTGCATCCACAATTTCTCATATGAAATTTGGCATATTTGAATTATACAACCAAGTATCACTGGAAAACATTTTTAAATCTTTATTCTGTTTTTTCTAGAAGTCTCCACTTAGGTATGGCATGTGGTGTGTGACCAATCAAGTCAACCAAATTTTCAAACTTCTTACATTGCTGACATTTTCCCAATATCCATTTTCTGTCTGACAGTATTGACACTCCTGGTTTCAGCAGTGTCTATGGCTCTCCAGAATAAAAGCCACACTTTCCAACCTTCAAGTCTGAACACACCTCTGTCCTTGATATTGCCTAAGTTCTAGCTTCTGAAATATGAGTAGAAGTTAGATATAGAAATTGCAGACCATGCTTTTGTAAGGAGGGAAGGTGGCCTTTTCTTCATCCCACTCCTTAGAGAATTTTCTCCTAAATACTTTTAATTTCATCTTCATTGGCATACTTAAACCAAATGGGAATGCATCTTTGGCAAGACTGAGATCCCATTTGTTTTAGGATTTGACAACCGATCAGTGGCCTTTTGGATACTCCATGAGCATGTGTAGCCTCAGTATCTTTCCTCATTGGGTAGACACTAATTTTTTTGTTTACCATAATGTCTCATTAGGATCCATTCATAAATTGGCTAACCCCTTTGAAAATCTGTATCTTCTGCTAGCATCACTTTGAGGACAAATAAATGAGTCCATTATTATCATCATGCTCCTCCTTCTGTTTGCTCTGCCTCTATAGTCAGGTATCTGACTATGAGATATGCCCAAGCCTCTATGGATAGGTGAGGGCACCTTTGCTAGTAACCAAATTTGTGATCTAGACTGAATCCTCTATTTACAATGGACAGCATCCTGGACCCAAAGCTTTACTCCAGGCAGTGTCATCCCTGGGATAGTGGTCCTGTGTGCTATAAGAAAGGAGGCTAAACAAATGTTTTGGAGCAAGCCACTAAACAACACTCCTCCATTCCCTCTGATTCACCTCCTGCCTCCAGGTTCCCATCCTGCTTGATCTCCTGACCTGACTTCCCTCAATAGTGGACCATAAACTGTGAAGTGAAACAAACCCTTTCCTCTCCACATTGCTTTTCATGGTGTTTTATCACAGCAATCAAAAGGAAAGTCTGCCTAAGACAGTGATGTACTGAGTTGCCTGTACTTCTTTCTGTTCTTGCCTATCATGTTCTTGGGCAAACCTTACTCAGCCATGATGTTTCTTCTGTTTTAGCCTGACCACTCTTCCCTCTGTGCCTGTTAGGACCTGAAATGGCATGATTTTGTTTTTTGTTTTGTTTTGTTGTTTGTTTTTGCTCATGTCTTTGCTGACTGCTCACCCTCTGGTGTCTACTCCTGTAAGAGGGACACCGTTATTCTCACCATTGTCATACATGCCTCATGTAGAGCAGTGTATAGAATTTGGTTTGATGTTTTTAAGTTCCTGCTCTTCATTGGTGTTTGTTCTTATGTCCAGAATGGGGTGCAAATGTGATAAAAGCAAGTGTTCCCCAAACCCTTAGCATGTGAGTAACTAGTGACCCAAAGTAGGAGGAGCCTTGAGGTACACTCCATATATACCCCCAGCCTATGTGTTCTTACCAGAGAATGCCATACTTGAAGTTTCTATGTAATACGACCTTGAAAAACTTCACTATGAGGCTCTTGTCCCAGGGTAAACTGGCTGATGCCCCATCAGAGCCAGACAAGACATGGAGCAAGGAGAATCTGGCCCATTTCAAGAAGGAATCATTTGTGAGGAAACCATGGAGCTGACAACTTGTATTACCATAAAGAGTCCAGGAGCTTCTGCTGCTTCGGTTTCTTCCTAGATGTCCAAGGTCATGAGAGACTAAGGATTGCCTAGGGTTTGAGCATGGTTGTGTTGGGTTGGTCTTTGGTGTTGCTTTCTTTATTAACATTGTTGCTCCAGGGTACCTTTGATGAGAGTGTTGAGGATGATGGGTTGGCAGTTCCAAAGTCCTTGGTTTCCATTCTGACTTTGCATCTAGATTTGGAATGGTTTTTGAGATACTTGTCCTCTTCCCTTCAGTCTGCCAGTTCCTCTATCACTTAAATTATTCTGACACAGTCTGTATTACGGAATGGCTTCATTAGTCCTAAATTCAGCAAATCCACTGATCATCAGGATAGAACTATTGAGGTACTTTAGACCTTCCTCTCCTGCAGTATGTCTGCAGATGGTCTGAGACTTACACAAGTTCCAGGTGAACTCACACTGCCTGTGCGGGATAGCTACTGTGCAAGTTTGTCTTATGCTAATACCTTATATAAGAAAGATTGCAGTGGCTCTGCCTGGTGAAAATGTATTACATATGAGAAGATTCTGAGAGGAGACAAATACAAAATAGGGTTAGTTTTAATAGTCGTTATGGGACAGGAGGGTGCTTTCCTATGTAAACTGGTTGGGCCTGTCAGTCACATTATAATAACTGAGCCACAAGGAAGACAGAAGAGTGTACAAGGTTGGATATTATCCCTTCAACTTATTTACAGTAATGGGTATCCCTGTAAAAATCTCAGTTTACATGTTATGTGTTCTGTAAGTATTGAAAGGTTTTCAAACTGACCAAGTAGCTTTTGAAGGAGAAGTAAGTCATGAGCAAGATCTAGTAGCAGTAAGAGCTCAGAGACAGACATTGGTCACATTGGTGAGATCACGGTTACAGTTAAGTAGTAGGAGCCAGAGGCTGGGATCACACATCAGGACAGCTAGTGTCAGCTTCCACCAAGATAGCACTGAAATGAAGCCAGTTCTTGCTTCCCAGGAAGAGCCTGTCTCTGTGCAGCATCTTCCCATGAAGAGCCTGTCTCTGTGCAATATCTTCCCAGGAAGAGCCTGTCTCTGTGCAGCATCTTCCCAGGAAGAGCCTGTCTCTGTGGGCAGCATCTCTCCTGCTCTGGGCATCTCTGGGCTCTCACTCTAACACAACTCTTGTTCCCTTGCATTTTTGATCTCTAACTCTTCAATATCTCTTGCTCCTCCCCTAAGTCACATCAGAGATTCTGTTTTCTCAATGCACATGTGTCTACCTCAAGTCCCCTTGCCTTTGACTCCATTAGGTCCCTTTCCTCTTCTCCTATTCTTCGAAGTCACCCTTGAGTGTCTTTCAGCCCATTTGTCCCTTTAATAACCTTGTAATTGGGTTTCCTCTCCACGCCTTTGCAAAGTAGACATCATTAGTCACTGTCACAGATAATTCACTGTGGCTTTCTCTGTCCCTTCCTTCGTCTTTTCATCTCTTTTACTCCTAAAGAGGACAGATTGCCTGCTTGAGGCTTTGGCTAGAGACAGCTTGTATTTGTCATATAGAACAGAGGGAAAAGGTCCAGGTGACTTGTGTGTTGAGCATCCATCCTGGGATATGTTGGGGGGGCATACTGCCCCTGGAATGGAGGGAATTTCAGACAGCAGAGGGTCACCCAAATTCCAGCTTTGCACTCATCAACAAATTTGAATGAACTACACTGATCGATAAAGCAACATAACTTAAAAAATTTCCACATTTTAGTTCTGAGCCCTTTTTATCCTGGTCTCAATAATTTGAGTAGAAGAGATAAGATTAGAAACTTTTTTTTTTTTTTTTTTTTTAGTTTTTCAGACAAGATTTCACAGTAGCCTTAGAACTTGCTGTATAGACCAGGGTAGTCTTGAACTCACAGAGATCCTCCTGTCTCTTCTTTCCAGGTGCCTGGCCTAAAGGCTTATGTCACCACCCCCAGTGATCCACTGATATTTTAAACTTTTCTCAAAAGAGTATCCATGCATGCAGACTTTGACTACAGATAGCTGGGTCATCAGGAGAGTGGAAGAACAGCATCTTTGACAGTTACAGCCGTAGCCTTGTGCCCATTGCCACAGATGCCCTCTCTAATGGTTGAGATTATAATTACTGTATTCCTTCCTTTCCTCCCTCCAAATCTTTCCAGATACTCCTCGTGTTCTCTTTCAAATTCATGACCTGTCTTTTTCATTGTTATTTGATTCAAGGATGGGAGAATGACTCTCCCTCCTTTGTTCTTGCTCTAATCATCTTGGAGCACTTAGCTGGCCTTTGACCTTTGAGTTCCCATTCAGGCCAGTCACCCTCTCCAAGGCATCAACCCCCACCCCCAAACCATCCCTACTCCCAAGGAACCTAATGTGCCATCCTGCCTTGTTGGGTTCCACCACTTTCTTTACCATAGTTGTTAGAGTTGCTTCTGTTCCCCTCCCCCAGGTCCTCATTTTTGGGATAGAGATCTGGAGGAAGAAGAGAATTTAGGGGTTGGAGAGATGCCTCTGCAGTTAAAAGCACTGTTCCTCCAGAAGCCCTGTGTTTGACTTGCAGAACTCACGTGATTCCTCACAAGCATCTGTAACTCTAGTTCCAGGGGATCCAATGCCCCCACTTAGCTCTGCAGGCTCCAGCAGTCATACAGTACACACGCATGCGCATTCCTAGGTACACACAGAAAACAAAACACAATAGAATAAAATATTTTTATAAAAGAGGAGAGTTTAGAGTGACTACTAATACTGTCTTTAGATGTCTTAGACTTTACCAGATGCTTGATGACAATGCAGTGGTTCTTGTGACATTGGCCTCCCTTGGAGATTTTAATTCTCCATGCATTGTTGGGCAAGGTCAGGGGAGGGGGCTGTATGGGGCATCAGGTTTGAGCTCCTGCTTCCCTTTTCAGGAGTCTGATATTCACTGTCTAACCCCAGATATATTTCCTCTTTCTCCAAGCCTCACTCATCCATATGTTTAATGGAGGTAATCATGCTAGTCCCCCCCCGCCTCTGAGGGAATGAGAGGATGAATGAGATCATGTCTATAAGTGCGTTCAATCCCTCAGAGAAAGTTACTGTGGAAAGTCACAGATGTTGGGTATTTGTGAAGTACTCCAAGTTCCTGTAAAACAGGACCCTGTGCATAGAACACCTTGCACACTGCTTGCCTTTGGCTTAAGTCCACAACATCCGGAGTCTGCAAGTGGGACAGGATGTCCCTGGCCTTCATGCTATTCCTCACCTGTCTAGCCCAGACTGATGGATGTCAACCCAATCTGTAGAATGTCTTAAGAATGGAAATGACATGTGTTCTATTCTAAGCTTATCTCAAGATCTCAAAAATCCTTCCTTTAGGGTGGTCTTCCCAGTGTGAAGCTAGGCTCTCACTTCCTGGCCTTCCCTACTTGATGGGGTGGAAGGACTGGAGGACATTCGTTTATGTTTATTGGCAGCTGTTCCAAGCCAGTCACAGGATGCAATGGTGAGCAAGGAAGCGCCTCATAGAGCTGTGGATTCACAAAGAAGGAGAGTTAGCACAGTTAGAAGAGAAAATGGAAGTGTAATTGGAGAAGACAGCCCAGTTGTTTATTAGCTGTACTCAGTTGGTTACAAGCATGTTTCTCAGCGCTGAGGGGTTCAAGCCAAGTTGAACACATAGCACAGTTGGTTAAAGCAGTTCTTAGGTTCCTCTTTCTGCTTCACTTTCTCCTCCGAGCAGAGGTGTCTCATCACCTTTTCCCTGCATCCATGTTGGGTGTGTGCACGCTGGTTTTCCTTGAGCCTCCTATACTACCGTTTGTCTTTCTCTTTCTTCACCAGAATATCTTGTTTTAAAACACATGAGATAGGATCCAGTAGACCTAAATAGAGCCAAGGCAACAAAAATAATCACATTTCCATTGTTTGTTCAAGGAAAGGGCCAAAGGTTCTTTATAGGATTGGGGTTCTAAATTCCCAGGGAAGCTGTGTTCCCATCACTGTCCATCCAGTCTGCCAGAAAGTCAGGCAGCCTGCCTCATGCAGTCAAAGTGCTGCTTGTTGCCCAGTTATGGTGTCACGGGCCAGCTTCCTGGAGGGCTCAAGTGAAGGAACGATGAGCTATGAGTAAGGGTCCTGACTCGCTTACTTTACTCATTGCCATCACCAAATGCCAGACAAGAAGGGAGGACGGGTTGCTTTTGGCTTACAGTTTGAGGTAACACAGTCTATTATGGTGGGAAAGACATGATAGTGAGAATGTTTCTAAGCTGTAGCAGCATGAGTGAGGAGCTTGCTCACACAGTCACAGAACGAGAAGCTCCTTTTTGGTTTTTCATTCCATCCAAGCCCCCAAGGTCATGGAATGGGACCACCGTATTCAGAATGACGGTATTCCTCTCAGTAAATTGTCTGTAAACAAACAAACCAAACCAAACCAAACAACAACAGCAATAACAACAACAAACCCGACGGATACACTCAAAAGTGTGCCTCAATCCCTTAGAAAATTCTAAATTTGGTCAAGTTGACCATGATTAATTATCACAGACATACAGTTTTCCTTTAATGTGTCTTTGGGTCTTCAGTGTGATCAATATCTCTTTTTCCATGTTTAGACATACTTGAACACACTTCTATTTTATTGCTGTGAACAGGTGACTATAGTTTGTTGTGTTGCTTAAGGGTGTGGGTTTGTTTCTCCTCAAAAGAAGGCGCCATGGACAGTCGGTCATGCTGTTATCTCCTTGTTGTCTCTTGACTTGTTCCTTGTCCTCTGCTCAGTGTCCAACTTCAGAGGATATGCTCAGCTACCCGAAGCTGACTACATAGAGATCTAGGTTCTTCTCTGGGGCAACTTAGCAGATACTAAATGTCTCCTTTGCTTCTCTTTCTACTGGCCTGCTCAGGCATAGATACGAGTTTCTTGCAGCTATAGAAGGTGGACACATGAGCTAGCCAGTTGCAGGAATCTCTGTATGAAGCCCCGGCATAAAAGAATGCTTTTGAAAATATACTAATACTATGTACCTGGTGTAGAACTGGATCTTTTTATTTTATAATATCTCTTTAACTTGTTGTGTCATTATTGAGTAATGTGCTCCAGTCTCTTTACTAATATGTAGTAAGCCAGCATTTGAACCTTGGGGCCCTGGCTCTGAACCTGTGTTTGAAACTGTTGTTTCAGCATCAGCTTCCCTGGAATCTATAGGGGAAGGTGCTGATTAGTAAATGGCACACACTTATTGTCTAGCAAATCATGTGAATGGGAGGTAGTATGAGACGTTCCAAACTGTGCCTGCAGATGGAGGAACTATACCGTGACTTGCAGCCTCAGAGTGGAGTATATTTGGCCAGAGTAGCTTCCTTAAAAGTAATGTTTTTGAGCAAATGTTGCAAGACTGACAAGACAGTTACTGTCTTCTGTGGTAGGGTTCTCAGATGGGGAGTCCCTTTCAGCCAGGACCACAGGCACCTTATGGACCCAAGAGACAGAATTCACACAAAATTTAGGCTCGACACACTGAGTTCTGGTTACTAATTGTTTGTCTATCTCCCAACCCCAAAACTCACCACCGCATTATCAGTGGCCAAGGCATCCCCTGGTCTACCAGGGGCTTGACTCTCTCTACCCCATGACACCAACTCAACCAGTGTTTGTTAAGTTGGTTCCTGATCCCACTGGAGAAAAATAGTCCTGCCTTTGGCAGTAACCCGAGCTAATGAAGACCGGAGAACAGCTGGTGTTTCTGGCAGGACTGCTCACTGCCAGAGCTTGGTGCCACATTGTAAGCCAAAGATCCCCAGGGCTTGGTGGAGGTGTGGGAGGGACACCTGGCATAGAGTGCCTAGGGCACATTCTGAGCCTCCCTGTGTTTTGAGTGTACCTGGGGTGTTGGTGGGGAGGGGGTTGTTTATCATCTCCTAGCTGTTCCTTCCTGTTCTTGTACACATCTGCCACAGTGAATTATGGATGCTAAGACACTTTCATGTATTACTGAAGGGAAGACCTGCTTGACATGGACTAAAGAGAGATGGTTTAAAGGATGGAGAAAAGTTCTTCTGAGGTTGAGTTTTGGAATATCCAGGCTGGTGTATTTTCCTCCTTTATCTTCAACTTTCATCATGCCTCCATCCTTTCCATCCTCCCCTGCCCTCCCCAAACTCCACCCGTATCCTCTCAAGTACTTGTACACATATTACCTCCTTGCTTCTCCATATGACTATGGTGACTTCAAAACGTAAGACTTGCCATGTAATGATGTTAGAACTGAAGCTGTTTTGAAATCTCTGGCATGTGCTGTTAGCCCAGAGGTGACTCCACAGTCCCGTCCCATGTCTGATCCGCTTATGTCTGTCATTGTACTTTCAAATTCTTCCTTTGTCTAAGCCTTGTTCTTTAGCTGAGTTAATGTTTCTTGAGGGAAAGGGGTGGCCATTGTATTTCCTTAATACTTCTCAATCTATGAAAGACCTGCTCCACTCTACCCATGTTTTCATGGTGCCAGGTGGCTGGCTTCCACACACTCCCCATCTGCCTCCTCTTCCCCAGCATCTCCACTGACATCCTTACATGATTCTGAGTTTAGACAGCAACTCAGGGCTTCCAATCACATTTTCACTGTATCTCTGACGGGGTTGTTTGTAGCTTCTTGAATAATCCTTGAGCCAGAAAATTCACTGCTCAGTAGGGCAGTGTGTTCTCTCCTTTGATGAAGAATCTCACCATTTCAACCCATTGGCACTAGTGCTGCTCTCTGAACCTACACAGAGGTGGCAGTACTGTCACCAGGAGGCAGTTGTTTGGGTGTTTGAAGTCTATTCTTCTTCCTCATTGGAGTGTTTTTCATTTCTATCAAGGCATCTCCTCCTTTAGCCCACCCTTTCTCAACGCTCCTATCCTGGCCACCCTCCCCATAAGTCATTACCAATATGCCTCTCAGTAAGAAGATCTCAGAGACAAGTGGCCCAAAGGGCTATCGCTGGGCTCTTATTTCATTTGTCTCAAGTGTTTCACACTTCCCAATGCTGTTTAGTTTAATAAGTCATATTTTTTTAGAAATAAAAATCAGTTTATTGCAGCAATCTCGCAGAGCAAAACATCACACAGCTTGATTAGAGTAGACACTCACACATGTGCCATGTCCCAAATTCAAGGATTCAGAAAAAGAAACACAAATGGCCAACGATACTTTTCAACATCCTTCGTCCTCAGGGAAGTAAAAACTAGAACAACTTTGGAATATTTCTTCACTTTATTTTGAGTGACTATCCCCATGAAAGCTAACAGCAAATGTTAGAGATGATGTTGAAAAAGAGAGGTCTTTATTCACTCCTGGGTGTGTGGTACATCATATTAATACAGCTGTCTCAACTTGAGAGGCTCCATTATACATTTGGATTCTATGAAACACCAGGCCTGCAGTCTCCTTAGTCTTGTTCCCAGGAGCTGCCATTGACCTGGGCATCCTCACATGATCTCATGGTTTCTGAGACTGATCATAGTGCCTCACCAGCGTTCATTTAAAACTCCCATGTTAACCTCAGCCTATCTGGCCACTACAGAAGTCTTCAGGAGGCTCTGATTGGCAGCCATTGTTGCATCTATTCATTCAAGGTTGTGATGATCTGAACATTTTCAGCTTGTCTTTTTTTGATCCAGGTCCATTGATTAAAATATATGTATACATTTACACACACACACACACACACACACACACACACACACACACACAGGAGAAAGGACAAAGAAAGTGGTAAGCTACCAAGGGCATTTTTTTTCTCATTTAAGAAACCAGCACATGACTAAACTAATTACAAATACATTCCATTCTGCACAGTGTGGAAGGTCCCTACATAGGAGAAGGTGTTCCGTCTTCTTGAGCATCGTGTTCCAGAAAATTTCTTGGAAAAACTCAACCCTGTGTCTTTTTACACAGAAACTGTAATACCTTAGGTGCCAGTCTTTCCTTTTGAATTCCTAACACAGAGCCTGGTTGGTGCCACCCAGTGAGTACCCTGACCAGTTCCAGCATGGTCAGGCTTGGAGCCAGCTTCTGGCATCATTCCAGCCTCGTGATGGTACAGCCCTTCGGAATTCCTAACATTAATGATCCTGTCACATCTGGTGGAGGGTTGGTTTGTAGCCATCAAACTATGCAGATACTGTTCCAAACAGAGTCTTTATAAATTAGTGTCTGGTCATCTTTAAGGCCACCACAGGAAATGACATGTCAAATCTGCCAGCTTCAATTATCCAGAGGCCACTGCCTGTGAGCTAGCACTGAGGAGTGGGTCTGTTCAGAATGGACTGGCCCTGTCAGGTGGAGGGCGATGTTTAGGAGAGAATCAGGTTGTCTATATCTCACTTCTCACCTGGTTCCTCTCCCATTACCCCATGTGTGCTCTTGATTATCTGGCCCAACTTGTTTTCGAGTCTTCCATTCATTCTGAAATGCTGCTCATTCTTCCCTCTCTCAACCCTCCTCTCTCTTTTTTTGCTAGAGGTAGAATCCAGGGTCTCTCACAAGCTAGGGGGATACTCTATCAAGACCCTCCCCCACTTCTACACCCCTTTGAGGAGTGCCAAAAGCCATCAACTATGAGAGAGGTGGAGGCCACCTGTGAGATGACCACTTCTTGGTACCAGATGGAGCAACTGGAACAAGAACCCTACTTTTGCTGAAGAGAAGTGGAAGGGCAGCATTTTAAACAGGAGTGAGGCACCTTTGAAAGGCATGAACCCCACTAGTAGCCCCTGCTTTGGTGCTTTTGCGCTCTCACATGCTCTTTTGCTGCAAGGGGACTTTAGTAGGATCAGTAGTTGGTGATAAATGGAAGTAGGTGGAGTTCATATGACCTTGCCCTTCAGAGGATGTGGGAAATGATGTGGGAAAGTTCCCCGAGTCACCCACAGACACTTTAATCTAGGGGCTTGGTAGAGTTGGGACGTCTAGTACGTCTATTGCTATTTTCTGCTATTTGGCCTCTTATCTAAGGGGCAAGGGGACAGCTGGAGGAGGAAAATGGATTCTGGGAACGTTCTCCAAGTGTCACATGGACTGTGATCTCTATTCATCCTTTCCCATCCCCAGGCTCTCGGGAAAGGGTGCTGTCCTTGGTGCATTCAGAAACAGTGAAGGCTTGATTTGCTGTCTCTAGTGGCATATTGGTTTGCTCCTTCCATTTGTCTCAAATTTGTCCTTTTTGTTGTTCTCTCTTTACCAGAAGATGTCAAAGTATACCCCAAGCACCCCAAGCTCTAGCACACCCCAAGGCCTTCTGAATATCCCAGGGTTTCCCTTTATGCACCACTCCTCAGTCCTGAGAGCATCTCTTCTACCTTTTCTCTGTGCCTGTAGCTCACGCTTCCTCTTTGAGTTTGATGTGTACCGTGGCTTGGATGTAACATGACCCCACAGACTCATGTGTTTGAGCACTTGGTCCCCTGTTGATTACACTGAGTTGAGAGGGTGTGGAATCTTTGGGACATGTGCTCTAACTAGCACAAGTGAGTCACTGATGGCAGGCCTTCAAGGTTAGAACTGTTTCTGCTTCCATATGAGATCTCTGCCTTCAGGTCTGGCTGCCATGTAAGAAATTTTACAATAGACGCCCTTGGCTCCAAGTCATTTCAACATGTTCCCTTTCAACCCTGCCCCATAACAGGCAGTACCTCTGAAACTGTGCTCCAAGATATCTCTCTGTCTTAAGTAGTTTTTGTTGGTATTTCATCATCTTTTGTTTTTAAACACACACACACACACACACACACACACACACACACTGCTACCTTTGCAGAATATTTGTTAAAAGAACTCCTTTTTACTTTTAGAGTTTTACCATTTATAGAACCTTGTAAGGGACATTTAACAATAATAGAGTTTTTCACCCTAAAAACAACCGTTCACTGGAGGGGAAAAAAATGAGGCTACAGATAAGTTGTTTTTTAAGGAAAAAAAGAAAAAAAGCAAAGCCAACAACCATTCCTAATTTGATCACTGTTAACAATCTGGTAGAATTCCCTCTTCTGTCTCTGTGCGTCTGTGTGTCTGTGTGTGCAGATCAAGTGGGATGTACTGTACATTTTGTGGCCTGAGTTTTTCACCCAATAATTACTGTGAACAGTGAGCCATACTTAGCCTCCCTGTTTGGCATGATGCTTCTAAAAGAAGAGTGTTGGCCTTATGTGTTTATTCCACCAGTATACAGGAACTGCCCAGCATGTTTACTTCTTAGCAGAGCCATGCCTGAGGGACTTTCCTTGTCTCTCCATATGTCCCAGGGATCATCTTTCCAAAGCAAGTTGTCTACAATGCTATCTAGATGCTCAGAGGTCACCTTCCCTTCCTGAGCTCATTAGTGACTCTTGCTCACACCCCCTCTTCCCTCTTGTTCTACCTGGATCCTGCAAGTGGGAGAACCAATCTCTTTCTCCACTGGCAAGAAAGAGACCCAGATGTGAAGAGGGTGGCAAAGCATTGCTGCATAGAGGCACCATCCTAAAAGAATGACTCTTGGCTCAAGAGTCTAGTGTCTAGGACAAAGTGTAGAGAAAGGAGTGTGATAATGAACAGAAAAGCTAATGTGATTTATCTACAAATCTCCCAAACTTCACAGAGTCATTTAATTGAGAGACAGGATGGGTATGGATCTGGGTGGGAGGGGAGGTGGAGAGGAACTGGCAGGAGTAGGAGCAGAGGAAACTATAAGCAGCATATGTTGTATATTAAAAAAAAATCTATTTTTAGTAAGTGACAAAAAGCGGATCCTATTCTTCATGCGCTTACATTGGGGCCTGCAAATGAGTGGTCCAGGTGGATGTAGAAGTCATCATACTAGGAAAACTGAATCCCACAACTTTTTTTTTCTTAAAAGCAAGTAATATAATGGGAGATGAAGTCCTAGGGTCTCATCTTTTGATTTCCAGAGCAGAATTATTCTTGTAGCACAAACTTGGGATAAATAAAAGAAGTGGTAATAAAAACATCAAGAAACTCGAGATAGTTTAGCTGGTAATGTGTTTGCGGTATGAGTACAAGGGGGATCCCCAGGATCTATGTAAAGATAGAAGGCATGGAAGCACACTTGCAGCTGCAGTGTTGGGGAGGCAGATCCCTTAGGTTGACTGGCTGGCCTCACCTACTTAGTGAATTTCAGGCTAATTAGTGACCCTTTCTCAAAAGACAAACAACCAAACAACCAAACAAATAACAAGGTATATATCATTGAGGAATGCTATCTGACCTTGACCTCTGACCTCCATGAGCACATGTGTGTGTACCACACACACATAAAAAGCGGTAGTTAGTTCAAATTCTCTTTTATATCACAAGCTTGAAGGTTTGGAAATATGGAGGCTCGGAGGAAGTAATGACTAGTATTCCTCTGACCCCAGAGAAGTCAGCCAGGCAGAAAGTCTCTGTAAATGCGTGATTGGAGACTGAATCTAAGGATTCCAGTGGTTTAAAATCTAATGAGTTGCTATACTGAGTGTCAGAAACTTTGCAAGCCACAGAATCACAATGGAAAGAGATGGATCTAATGAGCTGTGGCTGCAACCAGGATTCCTAAAGATATCAAAATCCACAGACATCCCTGTGTAAATTGGCATGGTATTTTTATAAAACCCACTCACATCTCCTTGTGTACTTTAAATTGCATAGAATACCTAGGATAATGTGAGAGCTAAGCAAATAGCTGTTATACTACATTATCCAGGGAGGATAACAAGCAAAAAATCTGAACATGCTCAATACAGATGCATATATATATATATATATATATATATATATATATATATATATAAATTGCCCAGTTCAGCAGGTAAAGGCACTTGCCACAAAGCTCAATGACTGAGTTCTATCCTTGAGAGCCATATGGTAAAAGGAGAGAACTGACTCCTGCACACTGTCCTCTGAGTTCCGTGTGTACATTGTGCCATATGTGTCCACATGTGTACATGTGCACATGCATACATATGATCCCTGGTTGGTTGAATCCGTGAATGGAGAAACCACAGACAGGGAGGACCAGTTCTATATGTGTAAAATATGATATCTGATTGTGGAGTTACACTTATACAGGCTTAAAGCTTACCTTCTCTATTATATTACATTAATTTCATATTTATTGTTTTCATTTTTATTTTTTTGGTATACATTTTCCCCAGTTCTCTGATACACATGTAGATCCATAGGTAGATAGCTAGACTGATAATTTTTTCAATTTTTTTTATTGAGAATTTCACATGAGCACTGTATTTAATTATCATTTTCCTTTTCCTTCCTACCCCTCCAACTCCTCCCATGTCCCCATATATCTTTTCAAATTTATAGCTTCTTATTTTTAATTATTGTTGTTGTCAAACATATACTCAAACAAACACACACACATACACACACCACATGCACATACTTACACACACCACAGAGACACACTCACACTCATACACACACTCATACACACACACCAATACACACACTCACACCACACACAAACACAGACACAAATATATTCATCTAGGACTGACCACTTGGGGTTAACAAAAACCCAGTTCCAGGCATGAGAAACATCATTTTGAGCTGTTGGTGAGGAGTCTCCCAAAACAATATAGGACATTGCTGATAGGTCCTTGGTTGCCTCCAAAAAATTGAAAGTAAGATTGTGGTAGATACCACACATTTCAGAACTTAGAGGAAGTGAGGTAGGTCTGATCTGGAAGACTTATCCTTGAGTATTAGCTCCCATAGTACCAAGAGGAAACAAGTGAGCTGTCAAAGGAAAAAGGCAATCAATAATCCTACACAACCGTAATACCTGAGAAACAACAATGATCAGAATGTCAAGATATCCTAAAAGGTGCAACTGTGGCCCTTACATCCTAGGGGCAACCAATACTCACCTAGTTAGACTTAGAGCTTGCTTATTAGAAAGGAATCCATGCCTGGTACTGTACTCCTAGCCTACTGCCTAGGGAGGTCACTGACTGTAGAGAACCTGTTTGCTGATTCTCTAAACCAGTGTCATTTCTAACTGAATTCTACTTATCCTCTTACATCCAGATAAGCGCAGCTCTCATCCCTCATTAGGAAAGTTTCTTTTTGCAGTAGACAAAGATCATTACAGGAATCTACCACTGGTCAGACTGAGAGAATATTTGACTGTAGGGTGCCCAGCATCAGTTGCTATATCTATAACAGAGTCCCTCCAGCTAGAGCTCAGGGGACACTGCAGAAAAGTAGGATTGATGAAAAGATCCAGAGGGCCAGGAAGTCTGCCACAAGATAGGCTCTTCTATATATGATGAGAAAGATGTACCCATGAAATCTCAACAACCAGTGCTCTAAACAAGATCTGAAAAAGAACACCAGTTGGCATATCAATATGGATGGAGAAACTCTCACAAGGGCGCCATCCTTGTGAGCTACAGGGAACTAATGTCTGTTGGGAGGAGGCAGAGTCAGTTAGTATTTATTGAGGGCCAGGAATGATCCTAGGTTTGAAATACAGCAGAAACATCAGGTAACCTGAGATTACATTCTGATGTAATACATCAGAATGCTATACATCAGATTTTGGCAACTCAAGCATCAATTCTACCACTTTCAAGTACTGTCCCTACATCATAGGCTGTGAGTCTGTTAACAGTGATGCCAAGCTAGGAAGTATTTATCCAACACTAACAAACTATCAGTCTGTTAAACTTTATGTAAGGCTAATTTCACCGATTCCCTAAAACTTCTCTAAGGGGCAGGGGTTTAGTGATAATGAAACTGAGGCTCTAGGTCTTGCCAGACCCCTGTACTGTTCTCAGGGACTGCATCTTCTCAGAAGATATAGGCCCCCACTGCCAACAGAAGGCTGTCTGACCTGGGAAGGAGCCTCATGCCAGCCATTCTGTGTTTGAGACAGAGATGCTTGCCAAAAGCAGTTAAGTTGCTTCAATGCTGGCCGGCTGGAAGAGATTTCCCAGGATCCATGTGGGTAGGCCTGACATGTTTATGTGGAGGTAATGACTGTGTTGGCTCCTACAGAAAGATTAGGATGGAAGCCCAGTTTGCTGTTTGGGGATTTGAACTGAGATCCTCAGGGAGGGCTAGGAAGGATATGTACCTTGCCAGGCTGTATAGAAAGTTACTATTCTATGCACATTTTCTTGATTCTTCTTTCCCTCGTCTCTCAGCTACCACAAACTGAATATGACAGTGACATGGGCAGTAGAAATAGTTCCTATGTCAAATGACAAGAGCGTGATATGGCACAATCTCACTGAGATTACACCGTAGGTATAATCAATACTGGAGGCTGAGTTGGGCCAAGTAGCATGAGTCAGCCTGGGATACATATTGAGTCCCAGGCTATCCTAGGTGAAACTCTGCCTCAAAAACGTAAAAAGAAAAATATCAAACAAAACCCGGCAAGTTCTCTTTTGTTTTTGTTTTCTTTCTTTGTTTCGTTTTCTCCTCCAGGATCTCCTATTTGCATGTGACCCAGACATGCTTTGAAGAAGTAGGCCAGGCTAGACTTGGTCTAATGGCAGATCAGAGGAACTCAGATTGGTTAGGACTCCTGGGTGTGACCAGAGAGGAAGAGCATTCTGGGAGAACTAGAAGTGAACTAGCAAAGACTGCTTGTTTTTCATTCCTCTCCCAATTTTTGCTGCCACTTGACCCCACCCCCCACCCCCCACCCCCCACCCGGTGACCCCTGTCTTCCTGCTTAGCTCTTTCAATGGACTTTGCAAGGCACCATCAATAGAACCCTCTCTCCGATCTCAGTCACACCAGAGTGCTGTGGCTTCCAGTTCTCTGGCAGGAGAGTGAGAGGCAGTCACTGGCTTATGAAGTGCTTGTGAGACCAAAGTAAGCTGCCACTGGGGCTGATTTGAAATGCGCCAGTTTTCTGTCACTTTGTGAGGAATTACTTTAATCCAGGTACTATTAAACTGAAATTTAGTGATCATTCAGGCTCAACTGAATGTTTATCTTATGAAGTGGCTACTTTGAGCCAAGCCCTGGGCAAAGGCTTCTGCAGAGGATGGTACATTAGTCATCTGAAGAGCAAAGGGCTCAAGTTTATCTTTGCATGATCTATGAGGGAACAGGTTTACTAAGCAAATATGTGTTGCGTGCAAGATTGCCAGGGGAGATTTGAGACTACTTAAGATGACAGACTGTTCCCCCAGAAGCCTGCCTGTGCTTCCCACATCAACTTTACATGGCCAGGAGACAGGCCCCACAGCAGGAAGAACTCCAAACAAAGCGCTGATATTACTACACCCTATTTCTGGTTTGATGTAACCTTGCTGTGTTATCATTGCAGTGGTGGCTAATTTACAGTTCTTTATCTTGTGCATAAAGAGATTATGAGCCTGATAGTGCAGCCATTCACCCAGCTACTCAGGAGGCAGAGGTAGGATGGGTGCAAGTGTAAGGTCTGCCCAGAGTGAGTTCAAGGGCAGCCTGTATGACTTAGCAAGGTCCTGTACTAAAATGAGAAGTAATAGAAGGGCTAAGCAGACTGCTCTATTATAGAATGTCTGCCTAGCAAGTATGAGACTCTGTATTTAATGCCCAGGAAGAGGAAGAAGAGGAGGAAGAGAAAAAAAGAGAGGAAGGTAAAGGAAGAGGAAGAGAAGAAGCAAGACACTGTGTTCAGAAAGGTGTATAGTGTGCCACTTTCTGTGTAAAGAGGGGAGGAAAATAGATACATATATCCTATTTTCATATTCATAAGATATTCTTTAAGCCTATCCAAGAAGATAATAACAGTCTACATAGGGTAAGGAAAGGTGAGAGAGAGAGAGAGAGAGAGAGAGAGAGAGAGAGAGAGAGAGAGAGAACTGAGAAGCTGGAGTGTACATAGTAAGAAAAGAAATGTTTTTCATAATAAGAACATTTTATTTTTGAACCACAGAAATAGATTATCTATTTAAAATAAATGTATAGAAAAGACTTTCTGAAATTCAGACATACTTGTACCACATGGACCTTCCAAAGAAAATGGAAGTCACTGTGGCACTGACTTGTCCTAGCACACCAGTGTTGGCTCCGTCTGACTGTGCTTCTGTTTTCACAGGGTCTCAAAGCTTTCTCAAGTTGCCTGTTTTTAGGCTCTTGCCTCAGTGGGTGGTGTGTTTGAGAAGAGGTTTTGAATGCATGCAGTCTCCTATTTTTTTCTTTACTTCCTTACTCCTAAAGATATTTGTATGTACAAATAGACATGTGCACATGCATTTGCATACTCCTCCCATGTATGTGAGCTGAATTTTCTTGAAGCAGTTAATAACTCCGAACTCTCAGGGTCCGCTGAGCACACACAAACTTGACCAGAAAGAAAGCCCAAGAAAGCATTTATGAACTTAGCTCTTCAACTCAAGTCTTCTGTTTTGTCAATCAAGAGTATTAGGAAGGTCATAGATTGCCAGACATTACAAGGCTGGTATTGTCATCAGCACAGACACTGCCTATAGGAGACTCCAACCACCTCACTGAGATTATACTGGCATCACAGCATACCTTGGGATGGATACAGCAGCCTGTCAGGCTCAACTCTTTCCAGTGCCTCAGGATGGATGTGGGTGTGTTTTCACCTACCCTTGGATTCGTGGCAGGGAACATAGTTTGGGGTGTAGCTTTTACTCTGCTGGCTGTCTTTTAGGTTCAATTGCTAACCTGGAGATGATATGAGGTATAATTGGAAAAGTTAAATGACTTAGAGACCAACAGATAACAAGGGGAAAGCTTGGGAGATGCTTAGAAGCTAACCCTTCCAGATGTAGCCAGAGTGAGATTCTTGAGTATCTCACATGGAGATGTGTGTGGATGTGGCATGTCACAGTACAGAAACCAGTGACTGTTTCTTGGATTGGGGAAGGGCATAGGCAGTGTCTTCTATGTGGCTTGGAGTATTATAGACTGACCAATTGACATGCCTTTTTAAGCCCTTAAGAAAAAGTCAATTCACAGAAGGAGAAATCAGTCCATTTGTGACTTTCCATCAATGGATGGGGAGGGATCCCAATACATCTGTTTTCACAAAATATGACCACTGAAGAAAATGCCTGAAGATGTCCTCAGGCTTTATGTACTGATAGTTTGCCTCTTACTGTTACCTTTTCCCTTTAAGTGGTCATGTGAGTGAAATACACATCTTAGAGTTGAACTTGCAGAAGTATGTGATGTTCAATCAGCCCCTGAACTGTGAATGGACACATCTTTAAGCTGACCTAGAGAAAGGTAGTTTCTGTGTAATGAAAACGTAGTTTGCATTTCTATCTGCTGCCTCTGCCAAGGCATGTACAGTGTGTAAGTGTGCGCACATACAGAGTTCTTTCCCTTGCAAAGGAGAAAGACAAATCTCTCCCATTCTAACTCTCACTCTCCCTTCCTTTTCCCTCCTTTCCCCACTGTCGAGCAATTTCTTCAAGGCAAAGACTTATTGTGGTGATTATTTCTGTCTCTTTGTACCATTTGTTAATAAAGTTAAAAATCACTTTAGGAAATGGTTAGCTCTGGGTTTTGTATCTCTAGCATCACCCATCTACGTTTGTAGATGACAATGGTGCACTGAGCAGCTACCCTAACCCTTAATGATTAAGACATGGTGGGAGAATGGTGTCCACAGCAGAGAAAAGTAGTGGTGATCTATTTTCTCTCATTGCTGCACTATCTTCCAGTGATCTATCACTGGGAACAAACATCGACATTGGAAGGGCCCTTTTTAGAAAGCTAAGATGATTCTGATTGACAGGTACAAGCCACACATGGCTGTCATCTTCCCAGGGCTAGGTTGAGAGAAACTGTGTGAAAGTAGGAAGCTATCTCCTAGACTAACTGCCTCTAACCTCTAGTGGGCCCCATGGATTCTTATAGCCTCCATTTCCTATGGGTAAAATGAGACTGGTGAGACTCCCCTCTCATCACTGCTGAGAGGAATGTCTTTAGTTTCCTTGGGAGTATGTCAAATACACACAAAGATAGGAAAGAGACTGGTTGGAGCATAACTTTAATAACTACCAACTTGGGGCCAGCCTTTGCTTGTCAACATCCCTCATGTCCCCTTGTTCATCACTAATCTTCACAGCAAAACATGGAATGAAACAATTGCAAGGAAGTGATCTCCAGGTGCTCTGACAGATGCGAGATACTTAGACAACACTGGTGCAATCTAAACTTATGAAAGTATGAATTCTATGATGATGACCACCTACCACACGTGCAGAGGTAGCAAAGATCACAGAACTACTCCATTTCTTAAAGATGAGAAAACCTATCTCAGACCAAGTATCTAAGATCATGAAGCCACTAAGCGATGTGGAGCAGTCCCTCAAACCCTGTCTCTCCATTTCCACATACTTGGTCTTAGTTCTACTGTCTGTTGTCCCCCATATATTTGGAGAGTCTTCAGAGGGAGGCACAGGAGACTTGTAAAGCTTTATGTGGACTCTCTGGCTCTTTATAGCATGGTAATAACCATATATTTGGGGGGACACAACTTCTATGAGAGAATAGCAAATTCTCTCAGTTCCTCAAATAACTAGTGTGCCTCATTATGCACTGATTGCCAGAAAGTAGGAGATGAACAAGGCACACCTGCTGCTCTTAGGGAGCTCACAGTTTCCTGTGCATTGAGACAGGGGAGTAACAGAATGGAAAAGATGGGTGCATATGGACAGCCTGAACCAAATGCTCAGGGTATATGCAGGAGGGCTGGTACCTCCTAGCTGCTGTCTTCTATAAGAGTTATTAATATCCCCCAAATTGCCATCCCAATATAGCAATTTTTGCTTTTATTCACTTACTTCCAGAAGCTGACTGCTAAGCTTAAGAATATCTGTGTAATTATTTTTTTCAAAAACTAAGAGTACTCGTTAGCCCACTTTAACAAATGATTCAAGTTACGGATTGCCATACCAAGGCTGGAGGGATTGCTCAGTGGTTACAAGCATGTGCTACTTTTGCAGAAGGCCCAGGTTTAGTTTCCAGCACCCATGTGGTGGTTCATAACCACCCATTATCCAATTCTACACACATTCATGCAGGCAAAATATTCATACATATAAAATAAGTAAATCTTAAAAAGAAAAAAAGTAGGATGGCCATACCAGTAAAGTAGATATTATCTATAAATCTACAAGTCAGAATTAAACACTGTTGATGTTTAGGTCAACCATGAACAATGAAGAATTAGGAAACTTCTAAGTTAGGGGGCCAAGCCCATCCAGAAATCTCACTTCTGATGCCAATGGTAAGTTCTAGAGTCTTAGTATTTTGTTGGAAGGATCGTAGAGTCATCTCCAAAGAGATAACTTTAGTTGAGAAGGTGTCTACATCAGACTGGCCTGTAGACAAGCCTTTGGGATGATTGATGTGGGAGGGCCCACCAAACTGTGGACAGAGCCACATTCGGGCACGTAGTCCTGGGTTATATAAGAAAAACAGGCTGAATGAGGCATGAGAAGCAAACCAGTAAGGAGCATTAGTCCATGGTCTTTGCTTTAGTTCCTGCCACCAGGTTCCTGCCTTGAATTCCTGCATTGATGGATTTCCTTTATGGATAGACTGTAAGCTGTAAAGTACAACAGACTCTTTCCAAGTTGGTTTTGGTTAGTGTTACATTACAGCAACAGAAACCTATCTAGTACTATTACCCTCCAAACCCCCTGCTACTAAACATCATCATTGGACTGAGTTCCCATCTGCATAAATACTTTATGCAAAGTGTTACATTTCAGCACAGGAACCCCTAGAGGACACACTCAAACCATATATCAGTTATAAAAACAGTTCAGTTCAGGGCTAAAGTTAACCCCCTTATCCAGGAGGCATTCTTGATGCAGACCGTGGGAGGTGAGATTTACCTCTAAGGTGGTCCCAAGGAGACAGCCTTATCTTTGCACTCCTTGACTCAGAAAAGGATAAAATGGGAGAACAGCAAGGTAGGTTTCATTTAGAGATGGGACAATGTGCATCTTTTTTCCTCTCCTCCCTGCCTTCCTCTTTCCCAGCCATCCCTAAGAATTGGCTGTGAAGGGAGGAGAGACTGTCCTTTCTCACACTATTTGTTCTTTTGGTAGCATTGTCCCAGGTCATCCACTCCTTTTGGTAGGGGTACTTTTCCCTTCCCTTCCCAGCTTCAGGCTTTACTGATCTCATTCTGTATTAGAAGATAATCAAAATACAATCATTATCATCTAAAAATTCTGTTTTATCTCAGAAACCCCTGGCTGCCCTCTGCTCAGAGCCTAGAGATGAAGAAGAGGAAGTCAAAGAGAGGATAAACTTGGGTTATGTGCCATGATTTTTCCTTAAGTAAACAGCTGTTCTGTGCATGTTTTTGGGCCCACCAATAGCTAATCCTGGATATTAAACACTTGAGATGATTTGAGATCACTGCAAAAACATCCCATGGCTGGCAACATGGGGAAATGGGTCTGTAGCTGCGGTGTAGAGCAGGGGCCTGGCTGGAGCAGCTGAGCTGGCAGATTCCCTGGTTGTCACTCTTCAACAATGTGGTGAGTCAGGGCTGCAGAGTGGTGAGATGGTGTGTGCTGGCTCCTTGGGTGGCAGGTTTTGGATGTAGAGCAGCCATCAGGCAGATAGTCTCCCAGATGAACACTAGCCCCTGGTCCTTGGTCCTTGGTCCTTGGTCCTTGGTTCCAGGTGAGGGTTGACAGGAATCGGGTTTATTTTCTAGGTGCCACCACTGAAGTCCTTCTGGGCACAGTGGTATCCATCTATGTCTCTGTTTTATCAGTCTGCATCTTTCTATGGAGGAGAGAGAGAGAGAGAGGGAGGGAGGGAAGGAGGGAAGGGGGAGGGAGGGAGAGGCAAAGGACATCACTAAAGTATGAGGGATGGGCCACTGGTTCACTTGTGAAATGAAAAATACATTTAAAAAATTCTTTTTTGAGAGACAAAAGCCTAGCGTTCTCTTAGGTCAGGAAAAGAGAGAGAGCAACTTTCCTCAAGCTGCCATGAAAATGGCTTATTTGCTAGTAAGAAATGGCACAATTTTGAAAGTCTATGAATTCTGGGTTGCAGTGAGAACAGCACAGGAGATCTCAGGACTTTTAATCTGAATTAAATACCTAAGAGAGAGAGAGAGAGAGAGAGGGAGACTGTGTGGCGAGGATGTCTGTCTATTGGCATTTAGAAAATTCAATGAGAAATGTTTTTTTTTTAAAAAAAATTGGGATTATTTAGATTGGGAATAAGTCCAGATCAGCTATTTCCATTGTATTACTGGCCAAGTATCTTTGTGGGTTTTAATTTCCTTCTATATAAAGTAAAACTAATAATTTCTACCTCGGAAAGCTACCATTGGAAATCAGTGTTAAGGATATCCTGAACAATTAGTCTAAGTTGGGCAGTCCACAGTGAATCATGGAGACATGGATAGATGTATGTATGGATGGATGGTGGATGAATGGTAGATAGATAGATGAATGAATGCATGGATGGATGGATAGATGGGTGGATAGATGGGTGGATGGTGGATGGATGGTGGGTAGATGGATGAATGGACAGTGGATGGATAGATGGTGGATGGGTAGACAGATCAATGGATGAATGGGTGGGTGGATGGATGGGTAGTGCAATCAGTCATGACCCTATAACTTTGTGGAGAGAATCACTGTTGTGTGTACTCTTGTCTCTCTTCCCCAGTATGGGTTTGTGTGACAAATATGCCTGGGAACACTCATGCATGATCCTAAATCTTTTCTGAAGACATAAAATTGAGGAGTTATTCATTCTAGAATACCACAGCAACTGTTCCACTGGACCAGAACTGTCTAGTGAGATGTCTGTCTCTTTCATAACACAGAACCTCAGGAACAAAGGCTGCTACGCAGTCCTTGAAACACAGCAAGTACTTATAAAAGTCAAACCACTTATCATTGTCTGAACAACGAGTGCCCCTGTACTGGAGCCACCAGAGAACCTGCTGTGGTGAGCTCATCTTGAGCATTCCGAAAGTCAAAACTAATGCTTTTGCACTAGTATTAACTGGGGGCTCTCAATGGGGTCTGGTGGTTAGGGATATACAGAATAAATGGGGCTTCAGCAGTGTAGGGCCTCTGCAGTCTGAAGTACAGGGTAGGGGGGTCTGGCTCTCTTCCTTCCCACAGTGGATGGTGACTAGTCACTTGCAGAAATGGGTGAAAGTTCATACAATCCACCTGCCCTTGATAAGACTTGCACATGTGATGTTCTGTGTGAAATGCCTCATCCTGGGGCCCATGTGTGTAATGACGAGAAAGGAGGAAGGTAGGCAGAGACTGCCTGGACTTTTTGAAGATCAGGCATCTCTTCCTGTTCCATTTGTACTTCTCTGTTCTTCAGCTACACTTTCCAGGCTGGAAATGGACACATTCTTCTTCTGCTTCCTTGTGGGCATCTTTCAGGATGTCTTCATCTTAGAGACAGAGAAGATGCTGGTCACGGAGAACTTGAACTGTGAGAAAAGGCATGAGGGTTGGGGCTGACTGTATTTTGCCTGTAGTTCATGGTGGGAGTGGGAGTTATTTGCTGACTTTTACCTGTTAAGGTCAAAATTGCCTACTGATCAGCTTTCATTAGAGTAATGTGTGTTTCTGGGTGGTACCAGAGCTAGCTTGGGGGGTCATTTTGCTTTCAATGCACTGTACAGGAGGTTCCTCCCATGGTTAGTGCTCATGTTTGGTTGAAGGTCTGGGTACATCCCCATGTTGTACCTAATTTCCATGTTTGACTTCTGTTTTATTTGCTCAGACACCTCACTTTTAATGTAGGAGAATATCTAGCCACTGTTAGACTCTGAAAGAAGCATTGCAGGATAGTTAGTGCTATCAGATACCACAATGCAGTCTAATTACGGGGCCTCTTGTGCTGGTTAACTATTGCTACATGTTGCTGAAAATAGTTCCTTCTGCTGTCCTAGTTAAAAACAACAAGCACTATTTGAGATGCATGTGAACAGCATCCTGGAGTAACCATGTGGCTCTATTTGTGGGTTGACAGACACTGTGACCACAACACTGAACAATTCTCATTTAGGCTTCTGACCAGAACACACAGGTGATGGCAGGACTCATGAGTTATTCATTTATGCTTGTGATTGGTTTCGAAGGATACAACCTTTACATAGAAATTCACAGCAGTTGAAGTGTCAGGTTTGTTTTCCATTCTGCAAAACCTGGCATGGTGACTGTGGAATAAAATCACTGAGTAAAAGCACTGGTAAAGGGTCTAATGGAACCTGTTAAGGTGCTTCATGTGTAGTGGGGGACTTTAAAAACTCCCCATATTTATGTATGCAAGGCAACTGAATATGTTAAGTATTATAATTAGGCTTCCCAATGTTGCTGATGGTCACGTGGCAGTCTTTCCTTCACCTCAGATCTTACTCTACAAACCACCATGACAGTCAAATGAGTATGGACTCTACTGCTGGACTCTAGAATAGCCCGTATTCGCTCTAATTCTGGAATCAGTTGGAAGGCAGAGGGAGAGGAGGGGAAGGAATGGAAGCCAGCTGGCAAGTTGACTTGGCCAACTTTGTTGCTGACATGATAGAGTCTGTGTTGACATCCTGTGCACGAGGGAATGGTCTCTAAGTGCTTTGTGCTGGGAACTTCTCTTGGAGGATTTATTCACATAGGGACAAGCCACAGGAATATAGGCCCTGGAGCAAAAGCATCAAGTAGGGAATGAGTCTTGAAGAGCAACATTTTCCTAAGTGGGCTGAGCATAACTGTTGCTTGCAAAGCATTTTCAAAAATAGATGTATTCAGCCCCCCCCCAAGATTTTAAGTTAGTAGATCTGGGGCAATAGACATAACTTTTGTATTTTTTACCACCATCAAGTGATTCTTATGGTGAATTTATGTGGGAGCCAGTGACATCATCCTTGGATTCCATTCTAGCCTCAGACTTATACAAAGGTCACCTAGCTTCTCTGAGGTCTGAGCATCTGAGGGATGTTACATCTGTCTCTCACTTCTTCCTACTTGCGGTGGTGGCTCATAATCTCCCTTTCCAAGACCCCAAGCATAGTTGGGATGTAAGCAGTTCTTTAAAGGACTCATCATGATACACAAAAACATTAGAGGGAATAGAGGGGACATATTCAGACAGAAACCCACAGCCAGCTTTCCATATTTATGAAATGAACATGAAGAAGACAAGAGTGAGGAAGCGTACTGGCTCATTGCTGTGCCACCAAACATGACAAGAGCAACTTAAGGGAGAAAGGGTTTAGTTTTGGTTCACAATTTGAGGGCATTGTAGTCTATCACAGGAAGAAAGACATAGGAGCAGGAGTGTCTCACAACTGTGAGAGGAGGGAGCTTACACTCGTCTGAGCTGCAGGAAATAAAGGAGGTAGGAAGCAGAACTTAAGGCTTCTCTATAAAGTCCCAGTTCCTTCAGGCTCCATCTACTGAAAGTTCAAACTCATGGACCTATGAGGGATATTTTACATTCACAGCATCACATAGCACTTCCAACTCCATCCGTTCATGGCTATCTTATAACACAAAACATATGCAATCTAACTTGAAAATCTTCATAGTCTTATAGTTCCAACAGTGTTGAAAATTTGAAGTCTTCTAGGTGACTCAAGCAAATTCTTATATGTAAGCCTCTGTTAAGTAAAACAATAAAAGTTATATACTTCCAATATGTAATGTCACAGAGTAAACATTCTCATTCTAAAAGAAAGAACAGGAAGACAATGACAAATGTTGGAGGAAAGCAGAATTAAAACTCAGCAGGACAAATGCTAAATCCTATAGCTCCATGTCCAGTATCTGGGGCTCATGGTGGCGTCATCTGGACTAGTACTGCCCTTCCAGATCTAGAAACAAATCTTCTACTGATCAGTTCTCCAATCTTTGGCTTGAATGTAAAGGAAGGAAAGGGGCACATGAAGCAGGAGATTAGACTGAAAACCAGAATCACATGACCTAAGGGGGATAAGGGACACTTCAGAGCCAATGCTGTAAAATGTTCACAGTGCAGGACAGCTTCATCCTTCCTGCCTGTATAAAAGCAAGAAGAATGCATCAGGATATGGCCAGGTAATGCTGAAAGATACCTGTTACACTTGCCTGTGAGACATATAGTTGGCCATTTTTCCTAAAATTATTGACAGGCTACTATGAGTATCTTATATGTCTTTTTAAAAATCTTCTTTGGCATCTACACAAGGCTGATACCAATGGGCATTCTAAGAAGCAGTGAAGAGGTTTTCCAACTGTTCTGTTATGAAATTAGATTTGATCTATCCAGTGGCTTAATAATGAATTGTCAGCTCATGAGCATTGCGCGGCACTGAGCAAAATGATTGCTTCCAGATTGACATATACACATTCATCCACCTATGCAAATGAATTCCATGGATCAGCATAATCTAAGTACTCGTGGCCAGCAATGGTTTGTATTTGCAGATGTCTTACTTCCCAGTGGCGCAGAGGAAATCAGAGCAGAGATAAACAAGAATAGTTGTAGATGACGGTATGATGTAGATCATGATGTAGGGTAGTAAAGGCAAGGGGTGGACTAGAGGGCTGGGAAACTCCTTTTCTGAGGGCCAGAAGGGAGAAAGGAGATATCAATGTGGAGATCAGTCTGGTAAGTCAGTGGATGGGAAGGAAGCCAATGGACCAGGGTTAGGAAGGGACTGTATAGGAGGAGACAGGACTAGAAAGCAGCCTGAGCTCAGAGCATACTGATGCTTGCATCCTCAGCACAGACTTCAGATGTATCCCAGCTCTTGGTGCTTCTGTGCTCTTCTGGATAAGGTTGTATATTAAAGTCTCCTAGGTATTGTATTCAGAAAGGGGCTTTAGCTAACTTTTTCCTTTTGTAGACAAAACTTGGAGAAGTGCAAATACTTTTCTGACCCTTGCCCTCACATAAGGACCCCTCTGAGACTCATGTGGCCATTGTTGCAATATCTCTCCCTTGGAGTGTGTGGGGAGAAGCTGTCTCCAGTCGGAATCTAAGTAGGGTACCTGGCAGAGTAGCTGGCTTTAGGGGAATGGAGAGAGACAAGCTCATCCTAGCGCTAGACCTTAGGGGGAACAGGCAGCTAGCTTGAGAGACAGATACTGAAACAACATGCTCTCTGGGGAGCCAGTGGAAATGAGCGGGACCTCAGAGAGTGATTTTTTCTGTGTCTTCTGGGAAAACTGAGCAGTGAGAGGAACAGATAATGTTTTCCACTTCAGCCACAAATTACACTGTGTTTTGTCCCAGACTTTAGGCATGCCTGTGGACTTAGGTGCTGTGCCATGTGACTGCCTCTAGTTTATTTGCCAAAGAATCCTATAAGAAATGGAGATCCTGTCCGCAGAAGGTTCTGTCTCTAGAAGCTATTGGGTTTAGTTTGGGAGGAATCTATGATGAAAAGGAATAAGACCAAGACCTGATTGGCCCCTGAAGAGGTATTCTGAGCTTAGACTGTTGGGACCAAGGCCAGGTGATGAAATGATTTTACATAAATAATTGTGTGGCTTTGGAACTGGAGGGACAACTGGAATCTGTGCTGTAAGAAGCAAGGACCACAGTGAACATGGGTTTCCTTGTTACAATGGTCAGCCACCTAACCCCCTCTTTAAGCCCATCTCCCAATCCTTCCATGGAGCCTTTTGTCTGGGACCAGCTCCCATTGGTCATGTAAGTCAACTAATATGGTTTACCAAAGTCACTGCCAAGTCATCTCACTCAGAATATCTATGCAACTCCCAACCCTCCTCATCCCTACTTCCACGGGGTGTTGTCTGACTAGAGAATATCAGTGAGGCATTTCCAGACTTACAGAAGACTCCAGCTACTACAGTGACAGTTATTAGGATCTGAGTTCCAAGTGGGTGAAGGTAAGAGAAGGGAAGAGGGAAAAAGCAAAGGGAAAATAGAGGATGGGGAGACAAGAAGTAAAGATAGGGAGAGGAGGGAGAACGGTTGGAAATGGAGGTTAGGAGACGACAAGGTTTGGATTCTATGTTCCAGACACAGATAGATGCCAATCTCATGCATCACCTCACTTTAATCTCACAGCATCTTTTGTTATTGACAACTATTTTCAATTTCTTTTTATTGAGGAGAAATGGAACTGTAGAGAAGTTTTTCATGCATCTAAAGTTTTGCAGTCAATAGAGCCACGTGACAGGAATCGAATCCAGATAGAAGAATGTGCACCAGAGTTCTTTGCAGTATACCCAGGGTGACATGGTCTTTTTAACTAGTCTGATGAGATTCCCAGCTCTACCAAAGGAAGAAAGAAAGGAAGAAAGAAAGAAAGAAAGAAAGAAAGAAAGAGAGAGAGAGAGAGAAAGAAAGAAAGACAAGAAGAGGATACAGAGAACATCTTCCTCAAAACTTATGGCCTCTTTTGACACTACTGGCCCCACCCTGAGCCTCACTACCACTTTCTTCTCTGCATCTAACTGTATGGAGAGCTAAGTGGACTGAATTCACGGGTCAGGGGTTCACAGGATAATGCTCAACAGTCTGTGACATTCCTTGTCTCAGTGAAAGAAACTGGAGCTGTCCTCTCCCCTCTAAAATGGACATTCTGTGAGTGGTAGGACTGACAGTGGTGGCTACCTGAATTATTCATTTCTACCTGAGATTACACCAAGGTGCCCATACATGCAGGATCATTGATACCCACAATATGAAATGCCTTCGCCCTGAAACCTTTGACTGTATGGTATGAAGAGGTCCCCCTTTGCCTGTTTCCAAAGGCTAGCAGCTGACATTTTTTTTTTTGGATTCCCATCCTGTGCTTCTCTACAGTCTCCCTTTCTTTCCAATGTTTCATTTTGTTTCAATGTACCTTCCACCAAGCTTCCTGTGTTTTCAGTTCTCCTTTGACCAGCCATTTGAAATAATTATGCATACATATGTATATATGTATATTTATGTGTGTATATGTATATGTGTATGTGTATGTGTATGTGTATGTGTATGTGTATGTGTATGTGTATGTGTATGTGTATATGTATATGATGTATATGTGTGTGTGTATATATATGTGCATCTGGCAGCATACATACATACATACATACATGCATACACATATTTATATGGGAGCATCTGGCACAAGGACCTGAGGAAAGGGACCTTGCCAACATTGGAAGCATTGATGAGAACATTGTAGCAAACCTCTGCTAATATAACTCTTGTCTGGACACAGGCACTTATGCTCCATCATCCACCGAACCGCCCTTTAAGTCCATCTCCCAATCCCACTCTTCCATGGTGGGACCAGCTCCCACTGGTCATTCAATTCAACTAACATGGTTTACCAAAGTCATTGCTACTCCCGGACTTACAGAAGACTCCACCTACTATAATGACAAGGAGCCCTAAGACAGGGTACCAGGGTAAACAAGATGCGCTTGAAGCAAGGAGAATGAACTACTGATCTTGTTCCCATTGAGTACAGACCTCAGAAAACTCTAATAGCGTCTTGGCCATATCCTGTTAGCCTATTACACAGAAAGGGCCCATGAGGATGATGCTCCTAGGTTTGCCTTCAGAGACAAGGTCTGTTAATGTGACTGGAGACATATTAGTTGGATATTTATCTGCTTATCTGTCTGTACCATGGTACCCAGTGACCAACTCCTTTCTGTCCTTTACTTCTCCACTCTTGCACCTTTTATTTTTCTTTTAAAGAACTTATATTTTGTGCGTATGTGCATGTGTTCGTGTGTGTGTGTGTGTGTGTGTGTGTGTGTGTGTGTGTGCAGAGACTGGAAGAAGGCCTTGGGTCTTTTAGAGCTGCAGTTATAGGTGACTGTAAGTTGCCTGACATGAGTCCTCTGGAAGAGCAGCAAGTGCTTTTAACCCCTGAGTCATCTCGCTTTCTTGCTCCTGTATGCTGTAAGAACAACTTTTTTTTTTAAAGGTTTTATATAAGAATGAGGTCTTGTGGCCTTTACTTTTTTATCACAAAGTCTTCCCTGTTTACTCATTCCATGTGCAACAGAATTTAATTATTTTTAAAGGCTGAAATATTTCATTTTGTATATATGCATTTTTTTCCCTTTATTCCATCTCTTACCAGGTAATTGTTGTTAAACTCTCGTGGATGATTTACAACTCTTAACTTATTTAATTTATGTCAAGATGACCTGAATCCCCTCTCCTTCCTGGGATTTGATAGCATTTGTCTCTTCTAATGCCCTAGGGTGATGTACGTTTGAGATGACGGGAACAGCATCAGGTGGGAGAGGGTCCAGATGGGAGGATGCTAGAACTGAGCACGCAGCATTCCAGAACTCTGACTTGGCTTGTGAACTAGTTCCCTCATTTTCTAGACTCTTAAGTTCCCTCTAGAACACAGGGATCAAAATGGTAACTGTAAGGTATCTGGCATGATTAAGTGGGGTGTGTCTAAGGGCCTTAGATAGTGGCCAGCCACAGCATAAGTGATTTAAATGGGGACTCCTATATCTGGTATGGTTGCAGGGTGAACATTACCTGGCAGAATGGAACTGGTTTAAGAGAGTGGCTATCTCAGTGTGGTCTCCTGGCCAGCAGCACTATGCTCACATGAAAGCTTACTGGAAATGGGAATTCTCAGACTATTCTAGACCAACAGAGTTAGACTGTGGCAGGGGTAGGGGCATCACAGACCTGTTTCAACAAGTTCTGATGATGATTAAGAAAGTGTGCACTGAAGACTGAAAGGTTCAACATAAAGAAGCAAAGCACTTGGAGGGAGAAGGGTGAGGTTCAGGCCTAGATGGGTACAAATAAAGTGATTACTCTGCAGACATGGGATCCTAATTCATATCCCCAGATGCCATGTAAAAGCTGGCTATATAACCAATGAGTGTCTATTACCCCAGTGATGGGGGAGAAGAGGCAAATACATCCCAGGGGCCTGCTGGCCAGTCAAGTAAGCAGTGAGCTCAAGGTCCTGTGAGAAAGCCTGACTCAAAAATAAGATGGAAGCAATAGAGTGAGAGAAAAAAGGATACCTGATATCAACTTTCTCATGGGCTTGCATAGATGAACTCCGCATGTAGTCATCACCCTACATACACAACCATACACCCCCCACATGCACATGTGCAGCACACACACACACACACACACACACACACACACACACACACACGAGAATTAAGTCCTAAACACTAAACTCTCATGGATTATTTACAACTCTTATTTAATTTCTGTCAAGATGACCTGAATCCCCTCTCCTTCCTGGGATTTGATAGCATTAGTCTCTTCTAATGCCCTAGGGTGATGTACGTTTGAGATGACAAAGGGAGAAGACGAGGTTCTTAAATGGCAGTCTTGATTTCAGTGTGTATCGAGGAAGGGTTTACACAGGTGAAGCAGTTTAGAAAGTACCAGTATGGTATGGAGGAAGACTGAGAAGTCTGGCCAGGAGGTAAGAAGGACATGGCGATGTTGGCAGCCTATTCCAGTGGTGCACAGTACCCCTTATGTACTTCCACTGCTGTGAACCAACGTCACACCCCTACAACATGGGACAGTTGGAAGATGAGGCCCAGAAGCACATGTGTGGGTCTGTATGTCATGCAACAGGCTGAAGACTGGTACTCAACGGATCAGAAAACAGGTCACTATTTGGAGTAGGGTGGTTGAAAGGCTGAAAGATGAGGAGGAACTGAATAGTTTTTTTGCTGTTGTTGTTTATTTGATTGTTTGTTTGTTTGTTTGTTTGTTGAGTTTTTGGAGATAGAGTCATTTTAGTTCAGACTGACCTTAAATTCAATATTCAAAGATGACCTTAATCTCCTAGTCTTCCTTCCTTCCCTTGCCAATGCTGAGATTACAGGTCTGTGCCACTGTGCTTGGAGGACCTAAAGAGTTCTGGGAAGCAGCATTATTTATGCAGACTCTGGTCCAAAAAACTAGCTGGTGAGGTTAACAGTAAGAATATTAAAGATGACAGACTGTGTATCAGCAGTGTCACTTCTTAAAAATGTTCGTTAGTCTGAGTTGTTTGTGGTATGTCAGGAAGGGAAGATGGAAATCCAGTTGAGAACCACAGTTAGGCTTGTACAGGTGAACAGTAGGTACTTTGAATGAGAGGATTTTATAGACAGAGGAGGAAATGGCTTAAAGATAATAGATAGGGCACCTCAGCTCCTCTCTTCTAACAACACAGGGAAGTGAAGGCATTGAGAGTTGCTTTTAATACCAACCACCATCTGAATAAACTCTGTGTGGTGTTAAAACAGAATTACAGTTTAAAGGCCTCTAGACATTAGAGTTAAAAATGTAGAAACAACCCTTCATTTTGAGCCAACAGCAGCCTTCTAAAGAGGAGAGAAGAAAGACTGTGGCCCTGTTGTAGGCCATAGGCCTAGGGAGCTGGCTGTCCATGAAGACATTGCTTTGCTTCTTTCCTTGAACTACAGGCTATGAAGACAAAAATCTGATTGCACCATAAGTCTTTGCCGCCCAGCCTTAGATCAGAGACTACCTGCTGCTTGCAAGTAGCCGTTCTATTCTGACCTCTGGTTCTCTATGTGATAGAGAGAGCTGCACTGTGGTCTGGCACTTGAGTTGACCTTTTCCTCTTCTGAGATAATGGTTCTGTCTATATACCCTACCTCTTATTACTTAGACCTATCCCATGGTCATGAGAGCTATAATAGTTCAGTGCTTTTGAACATAGGGTGCTGGCTATTTTTTTTCTCAACCTGGCACAAGCAAGCCAGGGTCATCTCAGAAGACAGAACTTCAATTGAGAAAATGTCTCCATCAGATGGGCCTTTAGGCAAGCATATGAAGATATTTTCTTGATGAATGATTGACATGAGAGAGGCCAGACCACTGTGAGTGGCGCTGCTGCTGGGTATGTGGTCCTGGGGTATATATGAAGGTAAGCTGAACAAGCCACAGAGAGCAAGCCACTAAGCACTGTTCCTCCACAGCCTCTGCTTCAGTTCCTGCCATGAGTTCCCTTTATGATAGACTATAGGCTGTAAGTCAGAATACACTCCCTGCTCTCCAAATTGCTTTTGGTCATAGGGTTTTGTCACTGCAAAAGAAGGCAAACAAAAACACATGGGCTAATGCTTTCTCTGGAACATCTCCACCATTTTTGTCGGAGAAAACATCAGCCTTTATCAACAAATAAGAAATTGCTCAGTCTTCTGTTTCCACGGCATTCTGCATGTCTTTTGCCCATGCCATAATATGTGTCCTTCTTTCTCATTTGTTTCATCCCAAGTCAAAGTTTCTTGTGGATGAAAAAAAAGTGTAATCTTTGTATCTTCAGTGTAGTCTGATGTGAATAGTGTAGTCATTCTACTGAGTAGAAGACGTATAATTCAAAAGTCTGTCTACACAGAACTTACCATTCTCTAAAGACTGCCACATGCAACATATTCTCCTTGAATGACCAGTAGGACAAATTTTCTATTTGCCCCATTTGAAAGGAAGCTGTAATAGTGTTCAGAGAAACCAAACGATAACAACACCCAAAATTGCTCAGCTAATACAGAGGCAAACACAGTATGAGACTCACCAAGTATTGAGTTTCTAAGGCTATTGGATTCCTTTCCCTCTTTTTGACACTGTCCCCAAATTTGCAGGAACACAGGCTCAATATATGACTATTCTAAAAAAACCAGTCCATTCCTATTCCAGAGTCTCTTGTTCTAGTCTGCAGGTGAGGAGGCAAATGAGCCCAGATGTTGCTGCTGCCTGACCTTTCTTCTTTGTAGGTGTCCTGGAAGGAAGAGAAGGGAAGAAGCCAACATCCTGTTTTCTTTGAAGGTGAAAGCCAATTCTAAGCTGAGCATAATGCTTACTGATGGCTTGGCATTTGTCATCTCCATTCCTTTGTGTTTTATTATGTTTTTTTAGAGTTTGGAGAAAGATTTGGTATATCTTCCTATAACCTTTAAAAGTATATATTAAAAACATATATGTGCTTATACATATTGCCCCCTCAAAGATGAAAGTACAATTCCATACCTTCAAAAATGGTGATGGGTACCTCTTTTTAAAGAGCACAGTATAAAAATTGGGGGAGGAAAGCTTCTAATAGAGAAATCTAGAACACCCCAGAAAATTCTACCAAGAAATCAGGGTTACCATAATAAGTGACAGAGTATATCATGGTCTATACCCTTGAAAAATATGATAAATGATGCTTGACTTCTGGTATACCTCCTACAAACATGACCCCTTGAAAATTATGATAAACAATCCTTGACTTCGGGTCTACCTCCCTCAAACATAACGCCGGACAAAGTTTAAAAGAAGATTATGTTGTGGATTTTTCTACAAAGCACCTGGCTAGCACATTTCAAAGCAGACAAAGCCATCAACAGTAAGCAAAGTCTGAGAGGCTTTTATAAAGCATCTAAGGGGAGAGAATGGCCAAACAGAATGTGGTACTTTAGCTGTAACCCTCAGCCAGGAGGCAGGCATGGAACTGAGACAGTACAAATGGAATATGAAGTTTTAGTTCATAATATTGTATGGCATTGGTTTATAAATTGTGAAAGATGTATGGAACTTTTATGAGAAACTGAATGCAAGGTATATATACAGTTCTCTGTACTGTCTTTGAAGCTTTTTATAAATCCAAAAACATAAAACCTAAAGGAAATTTATTTAAAGAAAGAAAGGAGCTATCACATGCTATTAATGGGAGGTGCATTAGACACTTTAGAAGCAGTTTGGCAGCTTCTTACAAAGTTACACATAGACCTACAGTGTGACCAAGCAAATCTATTACTTTTATCTTTGCCCAAGTGACATGAACCTTTTATTTATTTGTATCCAAACAAGTATACAGAGTTAGGGAGGGCATCACTCCTAATTGTTCCCAGATGGAAACAATCCAAGCATTCCCCAGGTCAGTGAATGGACTAAAATGGACTAAAATCTATATGATGAAACACAGACCATCCCTCAGTGAAAGGGGCAAATGACTGAGCTAGGCAGGAGCATGGGGGAGTCTCAGATGAGCCATGCCAAGTCCACACCCAGGAAGAGCTACACACTGCAGTGTATTTAGTGACATTCCATGGGACCCAAAACTAGAGGGACATTAAACAGACTTTGCTAGTTCTGGGGATTGGAGACAGAGATCAAAGACAAAGGATGAAATGTGGGAAAGTGATGAAATCATTTTCTATTTTGATTTATGTTGTGATCGTACGTACATGACTACAGAGGGTCATTGAAATATGCAGAACCACATTCTAATAAAGATGAATTTTCCTATATTAATACATAAAGACCAAGGACAATTGCCACTTTTTCAAAGTCCCTATCCTCCAAGGGATTTATTAAAATAATATTCTCACCCATTACTTTTTAAAGTGGTTTCATTTCTAAATACCCAGTTTTCCAGAAGGAGACCTGTGTGAGGTTCTTTGTGGACATTATTGTCCTCCTGGTTGGACACAGGTCTATATGTGGGAGCAGTAGACCAGGGACACAAACACAGACAGCAGAGACAAAGAAGTAAGAACAGACGACAGCTAGGGTGGTGTCTGAACAATGACAACATTCGCTAAGTGCCCCATAATCACCTGTTTTTGATGTAATCAGAGCTAATTAGAGCTCACTGTTGTATCCACCATACAGTTTCTAAAGCTCTGTCCCGTGCATTCACTCATGTGACCCTCACAATACCTCTTCCACTTTTGTGAGACTGACTTTGGCATCCTCACGTTCCAGGTAGGAGAGCCTAAGAGTTCTCTCTATGTGCCTGCAGTGCTCTTAGACGGGCTTTATCAAAAGGCATGCTAATTTCGTGTGATGCCTGTAACTGCTTTACAAATAAGGGGTATGATTTATTTTACAGTAGAGATACTGCCGTGGGGCTGTGGAGATGGCTCAGTCTGTAAAGTGCTTGCGCTAGAAGTATGGGGATCCGAGTTCAATCCCAGAACCCATATTTTTAAACAACAAGCACAAGTAAATCAGGCATGGTGGTGCCTTTATATATCCGTGCTGGGGAGTGGGGAGATGCAAGAGTCTCTAAAAGGGTGAAGAGCATTAGAAGTTGTCCCTTAGCCTCACACACATGCATGTACACACACACATGCATGCACACACACATGCATGCACACACACATGCATGTAGACACACATGCATACACACATGCATGCACACACACATGCATGTACACATACACACATGCATGCACACACACACACACACACACACACACCAGAACTGCAGGGAATTTACTAAAGTCACTGACATAATAAATATTTTAGAGCTCGGTATTCAGAGTTGACATGTCCTGTTCCCAGTTCTAGTTCTCTTTCACACTGGTGATGTGACTTTTAGGAAATGGATAACCTTTCACCATGAATCCTCACACCTCGTGTGGACCAGTGAGTGGCAGGATTTCGTTGGCTTCTTTTATTAGTGCCAAACTTCTGTAATTAAAAACTACTTCATGCTAGGTAAATGGTACATGTCTGAGGTCCCTGCAGTCAGGAGGCTGAAGCAGGAGGATTATGAATCCAAGGTCAATCTGGGCTACGTAAGAAGACCTCATTTCTAAGACCAAAACACAAAACAAACTACTTTTTTGTTTCTGATGTTATCTTTTCTAGTAACCTAGTTTGGAGGACAGTGTGTAAACTTGACTTTCCTTTCAGCTTCCTGTGTTTTAATAATTCTGAATGTAAGAACTCTGTGTATGGTCGGATGCGTGCCTTCCAAACAAAACCTCACCACCATAAACATGAACGGAGTGATCTTCCAACAAACATAAGGCTACGTCAAAATGAATGCTTTTCTCCTGAAAGGACATCTAATTCAATGCTCTTCAGTTGTCTCCTTTTGCGCAAAATAGTGAAAACCATCTTCTTAGTCCAATTTATCTTTGCTTCCTTGTCTCTTTGGTCCTGGAGGTCTTTACACTAGTTCCGGGCCCTCTCAGCTTTCTCCTCTCTGTATCCTCAGCATATGCCCAGAGTCTGTTTCACCAAAGGTGTTTAGGCTAGGTCTGATGAGTGGACTAGACCCAAGTGTGTTTGTCAAGCTCTTAGCTGTAGCAGGGAAGTCCACAGACAGAGCCCATTCATGAATCCATTTTTCTGTTTGGAGCCGTGTCATCACCAGCCTATACTGAGACTTCCTCGCCAATGTCTTAGAGGACAATATTTTCAGGGTACTGTAGGAAAGCCATGGTGTGCTGGTGAACCCAGAGTATGAATGGAAAGAAGGCATCCCACTTCTTCTTCTTTCCGTTTGGCTTCACGTGGGAGAACGTGAATTAGTCCAGTCTGATTAGAAACAGGTTTATACTAGTCTTATCTCTTCAGAATAGTCACCATCTAAAATTTAGTTTTTTCTTCTGGTGTGATGCAAAAACTTGTTAGACTGAAAGCCTAAGACCACATTCTCTGGCTGTTATGAAAACCAGAGTAGATGACTTATATGTATCATCTGTAAGTGAAAGTGCTAAGAACTAAAGGACCCCAATCATAACATCCTTCCAGCATCACCTCTCAAGCTAGCTCAACCCTACTCTTGGTCCAAATGCATAAGACAAATTCTTCCTTTCCCTACGGTCTCCATAGCTCCCACCCTAGTTAGCCCTCACTCCTGAGCTGATGGGCGATTCTTCATCCTTTGAAAGTGGCTGGGCTGTCACTGTTTCTTGAGGCTGTGAACCCCCGCCCCCAGGACAGTGGTCAATCGGAAGGACTTTCTTCAGTTTCTTCACTGTCATGGGCACACAAAGGATGCTGGAAAGAAGCTGTAGGCTGGGAAAGTGCTCAGCTTACAGTACAAGCTTTCAGAGGCTAGATGGCACTGTTGCTAGAGCCAAATCAGGTCTGTTCTGAGAGACCAGCATGAGATGGAGAGGGAAGGGAGCAGGGGCTGGGGTAGGGGGTGGGGGTCCTGCTGAGCTGAGTTTGAGTCTGACTTGTTGCATGCAGTGATGAGTGGCTCCCTGCAGGCTAACACCATGTTCTCTGCTATTTTCTCTACACTTTGCAAACATGGCTGCAGATGGTCTTCAGGGTCTTTTGTGGTTGCCAGAACTGCTGTCTCAATTCTAAACATCTTCAGGGCTATGAGCCATAGCCTCTCTGTGTACCCCAAGCTGGGCTCAAAGTCATGATCCTCTTGCCTCAGCATCCTGAGTCCTGGGATTTGAGGTGTGTGCTATCAATCAAAATTAAGAGGGCTACTGTTGATATTGAGAGTAAGACGACATCAGTTACTACAGAAATATCCATAAAGCAGCAAATGGTTGGCATGTAAATTTATGTAAAAATAGGAATGAATGAATATCTGTTCTTTGTGCCTTCTGATTGTCCCTTTTTTCCTGTTTCACCTCAGGATGATGAAGATAAACTGACTTGGAAAGACCGTTTCCCAGGATACTTGATGAACTTCGCCTCCATCTTGTTTATGGTAATTTCTTTGAGGGGACACCTGCCTGGGACTATGTGCATGTTGATCTTGTAGTGAGTATATGTAAGGTGGGCATTTTTTTTATACTGTGGATTAATAAGGGGCTGACAAAAGCGAGGCCATGGTACTGAGTGGTGGAGAAAGAACTTTCTCAATACTGAGGTCACTGACTGTACATATCTAAAGTTGCAGTGTCCTGCGAGTGGGACAAGACCAAGAACTTGAAGGTATAATACAGAGGAGCTGGCTGTATAATTGTGGTGGCCTGTGTGTGTGTGTGTGTGTGCACACACAAGTGCATGTGTGTTGGCCTCTGGGGGATGAGAGTGCTTCTCTCTAATGCTAACAGTGTCTGGAAGTCACAGAAGAGAGCCAGCTGGGCTCACAGTCTTTACTGTCTCTGTGGACGCTGCATTTACTTTTTCTTTACTTCCCTGAGATTGTGAAAGCTTTTTATTTTACTTATTTGTTTATTTATTTTTGAGACTTAATGATGTTGACAATGTCGGGAAAAGTTGAGGGAAGAGCCTGGGGTTGTTTCATGGTGTAGTCAGCTTAGCAGCTGAAACTAGAAGACCTCAGAAAAGGTCATCAAAGGACCACATAGGTCACTAACAGCAGACTCTCTTTACTGTGAGGCCGTGTGGAGCTGGGAAGACTATGTTTTTAACAGCTCAGTCTTCTTAGCAGGAGGACATATGCATTGCAGAGAAGGGGATTATTTGAGATTTTAAAAACCTGCAAGAATCATCATCATTTTCTGAACCCATTGGAAGATTTATTCCTGATCTGGCTAGAGCTTATTGTCTTCATTAATATTGGCATCCTAACTAATAGGGACAAGAAACTCGTCATTTCAGAAGTTTAAACTGGGTCAGATCTGGTGTCACATTCTTGTAATGCCAGCATTCTGGAGGTAGAGGCAGGGGGATTTCAAATTTGAGGCTAGCTTGGGCTGCATAATGAGACTTTGTCCAGAACAGCATTGTTCTTAGCTAGCTTAGACACCATCAAACTCAGGTCGTCACCCTGCAGACAAAGCTCAGAGGTGTCGAAGCTTGGCAGTCTAAGTTTGTTTGCCTCTCGCTGCCAAACAAGCCCAAGACATGGCAGGTCATTCAAAGGTGCAGCGAGCTGTGGTGTGTTCATTGAGATGTAGAAAGTTGATGTAGTGCTTCGGGGCCTCCCACAAGGTGCATCTCGCTGCTGGAGAGAGTTTATTCTTCACTCAGGAAATATTTAATGAGTGAAACTGTGTGCTTAATGCTATTGTTAGGCACCAAAGCAGAGACAGAAGTAAAGTAATAATTCAAAAAGAGTTTTTAGATGAGGCACAAGCAGCAGTGTAGAGCACACCTATAATCCTGGTACTTGGGAGGCTGAGACAGGAGGATTTTGAGTTCAAGACCAACCTAGACTGAAAATAAAAATATTATAAAACACTGTACATGTGCAAAGTAAACAAATAATAAACTTCCACTGTTAGTGTTGGGTTAGAATTTTATAACACCCACTTTGCAGAATTTAGTGGAGAATACTTCATCATTATATTTTCTAGCCCTATTAAAACATTCAGAGGCTACCAGGAGAGGAATAGCCCTGGCGGAGCAGATACCTCTACATTAATGCTGCTTCCACTTTAAGGACATTTTCCCATCTAGGCAAGGCCTGGGCTAGGGTGGTTTTGTGAGAAGCAGGAAGGGTGAAAATAAGCATTGAGGCAAGCTCAAAGTCAGAGAGCGTGTTCATAAAAACTGTAAATCATCAAAACTGGTTTCAAAGTGTATACAAAAATTACAAATACAAGAAATAATACAATTCAATTGAAACTTAATAAACTACCTTTATTGATACTTTACAAAAGATGGACTCCAATGGCCAATAAGCCTACCAAAGAGGACCCATCTATCTCATTAGTATTCACAGAAATTCTAATTTAAACCATGGTGAAACGCCATATGCACTCAACAGACAACTTGCCATTAAGAAGTCTGTCAATAACAAGTGTTGGGAAAGATCTAGATCAAAAGAAACTTGTACAAGGCTGGTGGGAGTTCATTTAAGAAATTATTTAAAGATGCTTTAGAAACATTCTGGCATTACTTAGGAAAACCAAGACTTGAAGCCCACAGCCCTGAACATCCACACTTAGCTGCCTGCCCTAGAAAAAACCTTACGTGCACGCACAGCGTATAGATACAGGAAAGTCCACGACGCTCTGTTTATAATAGCCCCAAACTGCTAACAGTCCACATGCCTATCCCCACGAGAATGAATAAATAAACCAAGATCTATTTACACAGCTAAGGACCACATAGCCATGAAAATGAGCAAGCTAATCAGGATGCAGAGTAGTGTGGGTGTCCCAAAAGAGACAAGCCTAGGTGGCATTGTTCAATGATGCATTCTTAAGTAACAGAATAGCTGGGGCAAAGAAGGAACTGAATGCCAGCCAGCAGTACCCTGTCAGGGCCGAGGGAAGAGCCTGGATGAGAGATCATGAGCTTGAAGTGAGGCAGGCAGGATATACTGGAGTTTGTTTCTCTCTCTCTCTCTCTCTCTCTCTCTCTCTCTCTCTCTCTCTCTCT
>NW_021620828.1:1750732-1842731 GCF_004785775.1 Grammomys surdaster
TCTCTCTCTCTCTCTCTCTCTCTCTCTCTCTCTCTCTCTCTCTCTCTCTCTCTCTCTGTGTGTGTGTGTGTGTGTGTGTATGTGTGTGTGTGTGAGATGTGTGTGTATAATGGAATGTTTGGCATGTTCCCAATAAAATAAAATTTAAAATCACAAATATCACAAATGCATCTATTAAATAAGTCAAATGAGGAAGTCTTGTTAAGATTTTAGCAAGGGTCTGTAATAGGACAAAGAAGCAGCCACGTTGACATTTTGGAGTCCGAGGGAAGACTGAGGAAAGGGACTCCAGACTACCGTAGTGCCTGGTAGGATGCCCAGTGAGAAGAAGAGCAGCAATGTGGTTGAGGCCAAGAGATACAGCCAGGGAAGTAAAGGAGCAAGGGTCAGAGCAAGAAGCGGGCTCCCTAAGGAAGCGTTTGCAGAGGAGTTTCATGATCTGATGTACAGGAGAGTGCCTTTGGCTGTTGTGAGAAATGCTGGTAAAGAAGGTGAGTGTGGGGAGCGGGAGAGTTGAGCGGGAAGCTGCTGCAGTTATTTAGCAAGCTGGCTTCACTTAGGGAGCAGTGCTGTGGAATAGAATTAGCCATAGAATGTGGCACGTGACCAAGCTTCTTTACCCTAGTGGTGGAGATGGACCCAAAACATGATGTGTCCCAGTGCAGTGCCTTACAGGACAGCTTATCTGAGACACAATCCACTACTCAACCACAAATGGTGGAAAAGGCATTGGAGTACATGGCAAGAGACCTGAGATCTAATTTCAGGATGGGAACATGGGCATAGTTCCACACGGTAGGGTTCAGTCATAGATCATCATGAAACCTCATTTACGGGATGGATGGTAGTTGTAAGGATTAGCTCAAGTGAAGATGTGATTTGAAGAGTGACATGGAGAAGATACAGTGGGGAAGTGATGTTGATGATGTCATCGTTAGTTATCCATTGTCACCTCGCTTCGGCCTTATGCCCTCCAAACCTTGGACCAATCAGATTGCTGAGGCTTTGGCTCCACTTTCTTTATGCGTGAAACTAAAGGTTGTAAGTAGATGATCCCTAAGTGTTACAATTCTTTCATTCCCACTGTGTTCTAAGAGTCATAGGGGATAATACAATCCTTGTGGTCAAGAGCAAAGAACTTTCTCCACATCTGCTGCTTTGTCCATAAACAGATATGAAGTCAGGTTGGAGTTCTCTAAGCCTAGGCTGCTGGGAAGCTCTGTGGATCTAGAGATGTTTTGGGAAAGCCCAATCAAGATTGAGAACCTGGTTTTTACCACAGGGTAAAAAAAATCAAGATCAAAGTGATGCCAGGTTGCCAAGTACAAGCAGAGGCTAGGGATGGGGGTGGGGGGTGATTCTGTGAGAAGACTAAGTGAGAACAAGGTAGCTCTGGTTTGACTAGGAATACTTTCACTGTACGGATTGTAAGTCAGGATCTGGAGTTGTTCTGAGATTCTGTGTCTCAGTCAAGCTCGCAGCTGATGCAGCCCCTAGGGCTATGAGCTATACACTATACTCTCTCCTTTCAAACGTAGCTCAGAGAAGCTCAGGAGAGAAGATCTTCCATTCACCCCCAACCCCTATGACTCTCAAACAGCAGATACTCTTGGCATTTTCCTCTAGTCTTCTCCTTATACCAAACCAAATGGACACGCACACACACACACACACACACACACACACACACACACACACTGGCTTGTCCTCGGTACCCAGCCTTTGCCACCTCATCAATACACCCTTCACTAGTCATCATTGTAGAAGGGATCAGAGGTGGGGACCAGGGGGCGGAAGAGAATCTCACACCACATTTTCTAGGCTCTAACTGTCAGGCAGTGTCAGTCCCAGAAGACCAGGAAGTGAATCATCTACATTGGTGGAACAGTGTGATGTCATGTCCAGGTTCCCCACTCAAAAGAGTTATCCTTCCCTTGTCCTGCAGTGCTGCTGCTGTATTTCCATTCAAAGAGTGGCCTCCAGTGGGGTATCTTCTCTTCTGTCATCCTTGCAAACACCCACATGCACACGCATGCTCGCACACGCACGCTCGCATGCGCGCGAACACACACAAACACATACAAACATACACACATTGAAATACTCTCCCTTGACCATAAAAGACCTCTTCCTGCTCTGCCTTTCTTACAGGGTCCACAGGACAAATTATAACATTTATAAAGCATACCAGGCTAGGCAGCCCAGCCTTTCACTAGCACCCCAGTTTTCAGCACACTGGCACCCTAGAGGTCTGCATGGGTCCATATGCTGACTGTCTGCAAAGTACTGCTCAGACCTCTTCCCAGCCCGGCCTTCACTTTCTTCCTCACCCTCCCTGTAACTCTCCTCCCCCTCCCGACTGTCTACTGTCTTTCCAGCATTCTTTTGTGTACTAGGGGAAACTTCCACCTGCCCTTCCCTCACCTCATGTTTTAAACAGTCAGTGTCCCATCCCTTCTACCCTGGAGACCAACCAGTACCTGAACAGTCTCATTGGCAGCAAGGATAAAACATGACTTCTTTGACTGAAGCCAATTTATATTTGCTCCAGTGGCCCAGGGCAGGATGGGGCCTGCTAATGACAGAGGCCTCCCTGCTTCTGCCCCTTGCTGAGAGCCTTGATTAGGAACTCTTACTCACAGCATCCTGGCGCTTCTTGGGAACTGCCCTTCCTTGGCTAAGAGAGGAACAGCAGAGGGGAGATGGGAAAGGGCTGGCATGTGGGTTGAGGAGAATCTCTGGTTCTTAGGTTCTAGAAGAGGTAATGTGGACCATGGAGAATCAGGGGCTGGGGCGCCTCCTTGGGACAAAGAAACAAGAGATTTGCACATCAAATTTGAATCTGTGCCTTTTATTCCAAGGTGTCTGGAAGAGAATGCAATGCTTTTGCTCACCTCATCTTGTGCAAACACCACTTGGATTGATCTTATTTTTCTCTTCTGTGTTCAACCTTTACCTCCCGTTGGTCAAGCTGTAACTCCTCCCTTCTCAGCTCAAACGTCTCCAGTGTGGCACCCTTTCCTTTAGTGGATGGTCCAACTTGAAATTCACTTCCTCCACACGAGTCCTTGACCAAGCAGGTTGGCATGCTGCGTCCCTCAGCAGCTGTCTTTACTCAGTGCTTAATATTCTCACACCTGTTATTACGGTGCAGCAGGAGTGCCTTTTATCTCCATAGTAGGTGGAGTGAAGGAAATCACAGGATGTGCCTCATGCCACACAGTGTCCAGGATTCTCGTCTTTGTGTAGTATAGTGTGATTTAGACTATTGGGATCTGGTAGAAGCTGGAGATGTTCTGCCTTGAAGAATGTGTTAAAACTCAGAATGCTGCATCAGACCTCAGTGGCTTTGCAGAGCCTCTGTCGTCCACTCAGTAACCAGAGTTTGCTAACAGCTGATGTGTGCAAACAGTAGGTGCTCAATAGTTGACTGCAGATATGATCTCCTGCTTAGTAATTGCCTCCCTTCTCCTGTCTTCTCTGAACAGATCGCCCTGACATTCTCCATTGTCTTTGGGGTCATCGTCTATCGGATCACAACTGCAGCTGCTCTGTCTCTCAACAAGGCCACACGCTCCAATGTCCGGGTGACAGTGACTGCAACAGCGGTCATCATCAACCTTGTGGTCATCCTCATCTTGGATGAGATCTACGGTGCTGTGGCCAAGTGGCTTACCAAAATCGGTACTGTGTCGCAAATCCTTTGTCTTGAGTCTTGAATATGGTCAGTCCATGTGTGTGAGGTATTTGATAGGAATGACCCAAAATGACAGATGGGATGGAACAGGAGTTTGTACATTTGAGTTGTAAGAATGATGAAGTATGGTGGCTTTCGGGGCCTACCAAAGGGCCTCGCTTAAGCCAGCAGGAATCCTTCCTGTATCATGCATGCTCAGAAGACCGAGCGCCTGTATTGATTGTCTTGTGTGACAGAGAGCTCACTCTTGCCTCTGTTTAATCTACAAGGTCTTTTTTTTTTTACCCCAACATAGCAGCAAGGCAAATTCATCATTTCCTGTTAGAATCTATAGAACCTGAGCTCTCCTCATTTTCCCAGCAGCCTGTCTAAAGGGAAGAAAAGCTTCTTGATACTTGAGGCCAAGAGGGTCTTATCTATCCTCTCAAGCCCTCACATTCCCCAGGCTCTAAGCAGACTTCAAAGAGGCATATCAGACTTCCCAAGCTCCAAGCCAGTGAGGAAAATGTCATGGCCCTCACATTCAGAAGTGTCATTTGAGCCGGGACCTGCTGTTGCCTGAGACACATTCAGGCATTCCTGCCCATTGGATGGGGGAGGGCCAGTGCAGAGACTCTTCCATGGTTTGCTTAATCTGGGTAGCCTGGATGCACTCCTTCATCTTTGAATTGGGGGGGGTTCCTTCTTTATTCTAGGGACTCGTCATCCCAGCCTCTCATTAGCTTCCTGGGAAAGTTGAGTCTGACATGATGTCTAGTCCGCTGCCTGTGTAACAGCACACTCAGTATTCCTGTCAGGACATGGGAGTTCTGGAGGCGCCTCTGTAGGTGCCTCTCTGCAGCATGGCCTTTACCATGAGGTTCACATAGTGGCCCCCACCTTTGTTGTCCCTGCTGGTATCGGTGCTTACCATCCAAATGTGAGAGACAGCTCTGCTCCCTCAGAGCATCTACCCATGTGGTATTGCTTACATTCCTTCATAGGCTTCTTGAGAAAAATCAGAGAGTGCTTTTAACTCAGCATCTTCGGTAATACGCTGTACCATGTTCTATTGGACATTAGGGGGGAGTGTCCTGCTTTCCAGAGCACCCAGGTAGGCTTAGAGGTGGACACTTCGTAGCAGAGTAACTGGTGCCCAGCAGGCATGTGTGAAGGGAAGAATGATGAGCAGAGGGGAAGTTCTTGGCAAAGAAACAAACTAAGGAAATGCCAAGGAAGGGAGAGATCAGAAAAGCACAGTAACCAGTGGGTCGTGGGACACTTGGATGGCTTGCAAGACTTTTTCTGGATGTAAATGCCAGCAGAGTGGAAGAAGCAAACTCAATATCCAGGGGAGGGAAAGCATGACACATTCATAGGAGACCAGAGAGCCCTACTGTGGTGGGTGGAGGAGAGCTCACGGTAGACCCAGGCCACCGTGGAGTGGGAAGCTGTGTCTAGGGAGTTGACTGAACCTACCTTTATCTTTTTGTTGTTTAAGGCCATGAACAAAATGAATCATAAATCTGGGGTGTGGTTCAGTGGAAGATCACTTCCCTAGCATGCACGAGACCCTAGATTCAATCATTAGCATCTCACGCAGACACAAGCGTGTACATACCCACATTTCTACATTGTGAGCCTATCTATACCTACCTGTTGTTTCTAACTCTCTTCCTTACCCAGAAAACTCAGCCTCCTCCAGCTCCTGAGCCACTCCCCAATGTCCCATAAAAGATAGAAATACCATTAATTTGTTCTTACACACACACACACACACACACCACGATTTCTTTTAGCCCACATTATCTTCTATGGCTTCAGGGAAGTGTATTTTCACTTAACTAAGGTTCAAACTCAGGTTCTCCCTTGAAGATGCAGACCCCTATGCTCTTTGGTCTAAGTCTCTAACCATCAACACACAATGGTGTGCTGAGTCTCTACCCAGGAATGAGTCCATGTGGGTATTTGTCTGTTTGTCGTTCTTTACTATTTTAGGCTTGCTGTACCCAGGAGGCTCAGAGACGTACTGCTGTGCACTGGAGACCACTGACTCGGGGCTCTAGCAGACAAAGCCTTTGAGTTCTGGACTTGGGTCCCTCCCCTTTGTATCCTAGACCATGCAGCATTGTACAGTAGGGAATTCTGCTAGACAAAGTTGTGTCAATCCGTCATCCCACTTCTACTCATAGATTAGCACCCTGCTGTACTCTTCTCATGGTCTTATGATTCTGCCCGTCTTTCACCCCTCTCTATCAGTCTCTAGCTTGTCAGTGCTTTCCCAATCATCAGAGCCTGAATTTGAAGCATTACTGCTGATCATTCTTGGAGAGCTACCCATTGCCCTTAGGTAGCAATGGACCAATGCTTGAGGTTCTCAACCACCTTCTTCTCAGTGTACTGCAGACAATCCATTCGGTCATGATCATCCCAGGCTACTATATGCATTGCAACCCTCGTGCCTGGCCACAAGAAGACTGTCTTCTTTCCATCCTTTGCTCGGCCGCTCAGTCCTTGGTGATTTTCCTCCTTTTTGAATCTTTCACTCACCCATTCCTCCATCAATTCTTTGTGGAGCGTCAGCTTTGTACCAGTCACAATTCTTACAACATGAGAGGTGACAAGTCCCCTGTACACTCCTGATGTCATCATGCCTGTCACGAAACAAGGGGACAATAGACAATAATTAAAAACACTGCATAGAGTGTAAGAAGGATGTGTTGTAGTGCAGAGTGGTCTGAGGCCATGAACTTTGGACCTAAGGTGTTCAGGAACATTCCTATCCAACTGACCATGCTGTAGCTGTGACATGAATGAGAAACTACCAACCAGAACCTAGAGGAAGGGTGGGAAGATGGAGCAGAAAATAAACATGGCTACAATTGAGAATAAGCAAGAAGGGAAAGGCCGTTGGATGCTGATCATACACTATCTTACCTTATTGCTTCTGTCTGAATGAAGTTAAATTAGACTCAGCTGAGGTCACACATTCATATTTACATTCTAGTTGTTTAATATAGTTTATGTATTTTTTTCTCACATTACATGTTTAATGTTGGAGATGGCTCTTTGCTTCATACAGTTACCAGACTGATGGAGGCCTCAGAGGACAGTATGTCAGGAGAAAATGAGGGTTGGGGTCCCCTAGCAGAAGTGCCATCATCGCTCCTGAACACAGCACACTTGTGGAGGAAGTTCAAACACGAAATATTTGAAATACATGTACAACGGAGTCACTGTCCATCCTGATCGTCACTTGCTTACGTTAAGAAGGATCCGGCAGAACAATCATGCACACTGCGAGGCATAGCTGTGAGAATGTTTCCAGAGAGGACTAAATAAAGGGAAGATCCACCCTCAATATAAGCAGTGTTGTTCCAAAGGTAGGGGGCATGGGTAGGATGAAGAAGGAGAAAGCAGAAAGGCAGCTAACATAGGCATTATTTTTGTTGCCTGGCCACCCTGGTGTAAGACACTGATTTTTGATGCAACTGAAAGCTCTGAAATTATAGCCAGAACAAACTCCTCCCTCATTTTAAATTGTTTCTGCCAAGTATTATGTCACAGTGACAGCCCCACCCCCACCTCCACCCCCCACTGATTGGCATGGAATGCCCTTCTGTTGGGACAGGTCTGTGCTCCTGACTCTTCTCAAGCTACAGAACCCTTGAGGCCGGTGGTTCTTGGTGCCTACTCTTGGTGATCTTAGCACACATCTGCAGGTGTCACTGTCTGTGAAATGCATTTCCTCCTGGATCCATCCTTTTCAAATAAAGCATTCACAGCTTACCCACAAGATAAGCATACTGCCAGCCACAACAGAGGCTACTGTGTGATTGTGTGTATTCAACAGAGATGCTCCTACAGTGTAGGTACCTAGTATAACCACAGGCAGAGTTATGTCTTCAGGACATTAGGACAGCTTCTGTGGAGACACAGAACCATCGATAATGCCACTTAATGGAATGACAAATGTGCCAAGCTGAGGGGCTTGCCCAGCCATTCTCACACTAGGTCTAGTGGCCAGCTGGCTTCCTGTCCCAGATCTCCTGATAGTTGTTGAGCCTGTGACTGTATGTTTTGCTTGCCAGGTGCAAACAGCTGGTACAAACAACCCTAACAAGTTATTGAGCATTTTCTCCAGGCTATGTGATGGAAGATCAGTCAGGCTATCTGAAGACCATGCTTGCCATAATGTTTATGACAAAAGGCAAATTTTGTTAAATGCCTTGAAGGCGATCAACTCAGACGTGGGTAGATAAAAGCTGTAATCACCTCCTCAGCTGCCATACTAACAATGGCAATGGGTTATCTGCAAAAAGCAGCACACTCTGAAGATAGCATGTCATTGGTGAAGCAAGGGCTTATAAGCTGAAAATAGGAGTGTGTAGAGAAATGGCTGGAGCCTAGGAGTCTTGTCTGAGTGTACATTTGGCCAGTCAAGGCACTTTGTACCCTGTGTGTATCCAGGTTCAGTGTGTACCAGAAATGAGGTTCCAATGAGAAGGGGATGAGGTCTTTCTTAATCTTCAATGATGTATTCTTCCTTAGAGAGACAATAGGTGATAGCTATAGAAAAGGATCTGTAGATAGCACATGCCTCATGCATGGAAAGAGACAAGGGGAACCCAGCTGACCAGTTCCAGGCATTTCATAATGTCTAGTGTTCTTGACCACTGCAATCTTGTCATCAGCATAGGCACAAGTTTAGCCTGGCCTAGAAGGGGGCCAAGTGGAGAGGCAGGCTGGTCATGATGCCCTCTGCTGGCTGTACTAGCTTCAACTTGGTTCCTCCTGTTTCTTTCTTTTCTCTTCAAATCATGTGCAAAATGCTAGCACACAAAGCTTCCTAAGCCTTTCAGCTGTCTCCATTGTACTTCTCTGAGTTGCAAGGCTGGCCTTCTATCGGCTTTAGAAACATGGCAAACTCCAGTCAATTCGATGCCTCCACGACTCTTACAAAAGTTGCTATGCTTACAAGTTGTTTGGACAAACGTTGCCATGGCTCACACCTGCTTGTCACTGCCCAGATGATCTTAGATGGGGCAGGACTCAGATAGGACAAAAGCAAAAGGGGGACAGACCCAAGAAGCACTCTCATTGAGTGCCGCCTTCCATGCCCTGTTCCAGGCACTTGTCAGCACTGCACACACTTTGCTCTACATAACTTTCTGTTGGTAGTGTTGATGGCTGAACTTTGGGGGTTTTGTTTTGGTTCTTTAGACAGGGACTCACCTTGTAGCCTGGGCTGGATGTGAACTCATTGTAGAGCACAGGTTGGCTTCCAACTCACAGTCCTCTGCTTCAGCCTCCAAGTGTACAGATGTGCTTCACCATGCCTGTTTTCTGTTGTTATACTTCTTGAGGAGGCAGGAAGAAGTGCTCATTTATACCATATATGGCACAGACACAGACCAAAGGAATTATCCCATCCAAGTCTAGTTTCATGAACCAGTAAGCTTATTGGAGCTACTTACAAGACATGTGGTGAGAGATTACTTATAGGAACAGGAGTGAGTCAAAGGCAGCCACATGACCATAAAGGCCACCCTAGCATAAATGATGACTCATGGAAGCTGTATCCCTAGAGCTCCCTGCGCAACATGCCAGAAGTCTCTTCTGCTCTTTTCACATGAATTATTAATACACATATATATTGCATATATGTTACATATAAATACAGTATGGATATATGTATATGTATGTGTGTTTGTGTATGTACAGATACAGTATGTGTATCTGTACATGTATATCACCTCCAGGAAGGGCTTTGTGAATCTTGTAAGTTTCAGGAGCTTCCTGAGAGGGAACATTTGAATTAAAGGAAGTTGCTATTCAACAGCTTCCACCACTGTATTTTCAATTTCCAATTAGTCATTTCTTTGACTTTACTTATGGCACTGTTGAAGTTTAGAAATTTGAGTGGACAAAGCAGTTAATATGTATGTGTGTCTATGTGCATGTATACACATCCACTTGACACAGAACTTACCATGTACTGTAGCCGTAAGGATTTTCATTATAGTAAAAAAAATATACTTAATTTATGATGGACCTGTCGCTCAATAAACTCATTAGATGTTGAAAATACCATGAGTCAAAAGGGAATTTAATGTCCCTAGTGTAAGGGACATCAAACATAGCATGCTATACAGTGTCAGTTGGCTCTCCTCAGGATCATGTAGCTGACTGGAAGTTGCGACTTACACTCATTGCCCACCATCCTCTGATAATAGCTGGCTAATGGTTCTTTTCTCCCTCCAACTAAAAAAATTAAAAGATAGGAAAATAGCTAAGAGAAAGTGAAAGAGAGGTTTATTGGTGAGTGTTAGATTCCTTGGGTAGTGATGGAGTTCAGGAGCTGGATTTTTCCAGGTTCCTACCAGTGATGTCCTTTCTGTCCTGTGTTAGTCCCAGGTTATCAGTGCGTAGTTTCCAACACTGGAATTGGGTCTCCAAGTATGGACACAACTAGTGATGGGATCCTTTATCTTGGTGCAGGGGTACAGAAACAGCTACAATAAGGTCCTCTGTCTTAACACAGATTCAGAAACATGTGCTGATATGTTGGAGTAGGGTTGATCCCAAGCCCCATCTTCCTTGTGTGGAAATGGGAAAGGAGAAGCAGCCTGGAGGTGAAGACAAACAGCCTGCTTTTGGAGAAATGGAAACTTACTGCCAAGAAAAAAAATGTGGCTCTTCTCTCCTTGAACCCATGGTCTCACTTACTGGAAATCCCTCACCCAGGAAAAGGTCAACATCCAAAGCATAGTTTCTTCTGAGTATGGCTTTTACCAACTGTGAAGATCAAGTATCACCAGATAGACCATCACAAATGGAGAGCATATGTATATTCAACCTCAAAACAGCACCAATGGTGTAGGCAATCTTAATTTTCCCATTTTATTTGTTTGTATTACTTATTGCTAGACAAAGAACTTTGTTGACCTTTTTATTTCCCAAACTTTATTTCTTAATCTTAATTAGGTGCAAAGAATAAATTGTATATAATCAAAAATGGAGGAAACCTTGAGTATCTAAGAGTCTTAGGCTTAATGGAGATCTGAATTTCATTAGCTTTGCATGACATCTTGCAGTGGCAAAAATATCTGATACTCAATTTAGAAGAAGAGAGGTTTACTCTGGCTTCCATTTTCTGCCCATCCTGTCGAGGAAGGGGTGGTGGATGGCCTGAATAGGTGTATGTGTGATGAGCTTTCATGTATCTGGATGAATCAATCAGAAGGCATACGAAAACAGAAGGGAGGTGGAGCCATAACTCTCAAAGACCAGCCCCCAGCTACTTGCCTCCACCACCCATGCTTCTCATCCTGAAGGTTCTACAAACTTCCAAAACACCACTATCAGCTGAGGCCATGCATTTAATCACAGGAACCTATAAGGGACATTTCAAACTCAAACCATAACAACCTACAAACAAAAGATTTTTAAAATACAGTTATAATCTAAATTAGTTGTTCTCAGCAGCTTTTTCTAGTTCTGCAAGAGTTGACAAATGGGTCTAGGAGAAGGCTCAGTTGATAAAAGTACTTGCTGTGTAGTTAGGAGGCGTTGAGTTCAAACTCCTAGCACCCATGTTAAAAAAAAAACAAAATAAAGAACAACAAACAAACAAAGACAACAACACCAACAAACAAACAAAAATAAAAACAGACATGGCATATGTGCCTGTATATCCAGAATTGGAAACAGAAACAAATGGATCCTGAAAGTCCCCAGCAAGTAAAGTGTCTTAGTTACTATTCCATTGCTGTGAGGAGGCTCCATGACCAAGGCAACTAATAAAAGGAAACATTTAATTTGGGGGTTTGCTTATAGTTTCAGAGGGTTAGTCCATAATCATCTTGGTGGGATAGTGGGAAGAAGGCAGACATATTGCCCGAGCAATAGCTGAGAGCTTTACATCTTGATCTGTGGGCAGGAGGCAGAGAGGGAGGGGCGAGGACTGATGTGGACTTTTAGAACTTCAAAACTCACTCCCAATGACACATTTCCTCTAACAAGACCACACCTCTTAATCCTTCCTAAACTGTTCCATTCTCTACTGAGGTGACTAAGAATTCAAATCCATGAACCCCTAAAGGCCACTGTCATTGAAACCATCACACTATGTTATCTGAAATAACAAGCTTCAGGTTCAGCGAGAGGTCCTGTCTCAAGGGAATAGGAAGAACATGATAGAGGAAGTTATCCGACATCCTCTTCTGGCTTCAGCATGCATGCACATGGATGCATGTACTCATACACTCACATGTAACACACGCACACGCACACGCACACGCACACACACACACACACACACACACACACACACAGAGATACACAGACAAAAATTTTAAAATTGAAAGAGGGGTCTGTAGAGGTGGTTCCACAGTTAAAACCACTTGCTGCTATTCCAGTGGACCTAAGTTTGTTTCTGGTCACTCATGTCAGGTGTTCACACCCTTCCATAACTCCTGCATCCTCCAAGGGCAAAAATATCTGGTAGTCAGTTTAGAAGAAGAAAGGCTTATTCTGCCTCCATTTTCTGTCCATCCTGGTGGGGAAGGCATGGTGAATGGCCTGGATAGGTGTCTGTGGTGAGATTTCTCATATCTTGATGTTATGAGGATCCCATGCCCTCTTCTGGTATATGTAGGCATCTGTACACACACACACACACACACACACACACACTAGCTAAATTAATTTTCTAACAAGTTGATTCAGTTCACTTTGCCTCGTTCTTAAAAAAAGTCTCATGTAAACTCTCCACAAGATCTGGTCCTTTACCCTCAGTCTCTTCAGAAGCAGGTGGATTAACTGTGGGCTGGGCTGCTGTGGCTGCTACTGTCCCACTGTGTGCACTGCGATGGCTTGAGACTACTCGAGCACATCTCTCCGCAGCTTCATTGTCTAGGTGCACCCAGCCTTGCTGACAGGATAGGAGATCTCCGGTCTCCACTCCTTGCTTGGAGCATATCCACACATAGAGTTTGCCCCTTGATTCTTTAGAAGTGTCTTTCCTCCACTCTAGTCATTCGATGAACCACCTTCCTGGTATAGGCAGTCCCTTTCCCAAGAACACCCTCTTCACGTTGTCTGGGGAGGCTTTCTAGGCTCCCTGTGTTGCCTTCATCTTGTCAGAGCAGAAGGTGGGGCAGGTGCTTGGTGTTCTCAGTTGAGCTTAGGGGTATGCAGGCAGAAACACAGGATAACAGCCAGAAAGACAGTCTCATTTGTGCCCTTGAGGTTTTTTTAAGGAATTGTTAATTAACTAAATTTACTTGATGATTATCTGCTTTCTGATTCTCTCTTTTGTCTCCTATCAGCCCCTTCCAGCAAATCCCTTTCCTACATTCATGTCTTTTTGTTTCTTTTCTGTGACCTCCTGACATACAACCCTGCTAAGAAGGTGAGAGGTGAGAGGGCCTTCCTAACCTGAGCTAGCTGCCCAACACATCTCTTTTATTTTCCTGTTTAAGCAATGAAGCATGTCTCTCCTGTTAACAAGTCAATACACACCCTACACCTCTACACCCCTTCCCCCCCGCCACTGGGCCAGGCAGCACAACCCAGTAATCCTATCTATTTGGGAGGCTGAGGCAGGAGGACCATGAGTTCAAGAACAACTGAATGACATCTTCTCTGCAGATATGTGGTTCTCTGCAGGCATCTAGTTCTCCCATATGTCTGAAGAATTGCACCCCTGTATAATTGCAGTCCACTCAGGGTTGGTCCAGTGACACCATGTTCCCTTCATACCTCTTTATTGCCAGTAACATCTTTATTAGAACCATGACCATTGACCCAAGTGAGTCAAATCCTGGTTCTTGCTGGATGGGAGTCATCACCACATCCACTTAAGCAAGGAAGCTTCTGGGGTATGACAGCCCTTGCTCTGAGTCTCCTTGCTATACCGCATATTATAATACCACATAGGTTATCCACATATACAACCCAGATTAGACAGCAGCCTATCCTTCCCATAGCACAAATTGGTAGCATAACAGAAAAGCGCCTCCACTCAGTGGAACTGGTGAGGTGGTTGAACCTTTTGAGGTGACTTTCTTCTTCACAGGGCCTCCAGTGACAGACTGCCACTGTCAGGGTTCCCTGAACTTCATTCAGAAGGGAACAATTTCCAGCTCCCTTAGCCAATCCTATGGCTGCCTAATTACCCAGCCAATGGCTTCTGGGAGGGAATTCCCTTTCCAGGAATCAGGCAAGACAACACTGTCACACACCAAGATTCAGCCAGTTCCTCCACCTACCCACTACCTACTTATACAAATAGAGGGAAGACTGGCTGGCTAGGCTGTCAGGAAATACTGCTGCTTGTGGAAGCTCAGTCACCCCGGGAGAGAGGCTGAGAAGTCTTTCTGGACTCAGCACTTTCATGCTTCTGAACCTTCAGTGCCATGGCTGACCCATCTGAAACATGTGGAGGCATGGTCCTGGGTTTGTTTTGTTGCCATCTTGATGGCTCTGTTCGCCGGGCTGCTGGGGAACCCCGCTACAAGATGCTTTCCCAAGGTTGTGTGCCAGGCATCTTGTTGTTAACTGATGTTTCCATATGATCAGGAGGGATCTCTGGGGAGGTTGAGTCCTAAGCTAGCCTCCTGACACTAATATGGGCTTTCACACTAATTATCTTCCAAGGCAGCTTACAGCTGGGGTATTAGCACTCATGTGTTTTAGTGACACAGAGCAGCAGAGGCTTGACACTTAACAAAAGGAGGCGGCTAGGCAAGGAAATTGTGTGGAAATGCTGTCAGAATGTCTGTTCCTTCCTGGTTCTAGATGAAGTCCTAGAGGAATGCCTTCCATGGGTTGGGAACAGGTGAAAACTTCAGATAACCTCTAATCCACCTGGGTCTCTCAAGGAGGTGGGATCACGGCCAGCCTTCCTCCTCATCCTGTCAACATTGAATGCTCCTTTAAATCCCCATAGCGACGGGATCTAAAGACACTTTATTTGGACTGTTTCTCATGAAGTCCAGTTCAGACCTCAGGAGTCGTCTCAGACTGCCCAGCAGCCTGACACACAGGTAGCTGTGGGTGACCCTTACACATTTTCCCAACCAAATGAACTTTGAGAATGTTTCATACTTTCTGGCACACAGCAATCTCGCCATCTCTGTAGGAGGCAGGTGAAGCTCCCTGTGCTGGCTTCTGAAAGATCCAAAAGCCCAGCCACAGCCCCCAGCATTGTCCTCCAGCCTCGCTCAGCCCCACTGTCGCACTCCCTTACTCTAAGCTTTCTTTCCTGCGGCCCTGCCTGTCTAGAAGGCTCCTTCAAACGCCACTGCGGCCACAAGGCTTCCCAAGGCAGGGAACCCAAGTGATTTAGTGGCCTATCAAGTAGATTTGGACTGTTTATTGAAAATGCCCATTATTTATGGGAGCACACAGCCCTAAAAGCCTAGCGCAGGCTGCTTTTAAAAATAAAACCAATAAATAATCGTCAAGCCCGTGATTTGTCACTGTGGAGAGAGAAAGCCACTCATTCCTCGTTGGAGTGAAGAGATCTGAAAACACCAGAATTCCTCTTTTTATTTTTTTTTTCTTAGAGAACACAGAGGAAATTCCTATAGGGACTGGGAGATCTGAGCACAGTCAGTTCAAAGGGGATTATAAAAGGAAATTAAAGACACGTGTCGCCCCTTACCTCATCCTAATCCTCCTCTACACATAGTCACAAGATAAGCATTCCAAATTCTCAGACCCTCAGGTCTCATTACTTATTTTTAGGTGACATTTGTTTTAATTTTCTTACCATTTCAAAGAGAGGAGTTGAGGATAAGCTACTTTTGAATTGAGTGAGGCGGGCACTCTGGGCAAAGGATCAAATTCCCTTCCTTCCTTCCTTCCTTCCTTCCTTCCTTCCTTCCTTCCTTCCTTCCTTCCTTTCTCTCTCTCTTTCTTTCTTTTTTCTTCCCTCCCTCCTTCCTTCCTTCCTTCCTTTCTTAAGAGAAAAAATCTATTGCAACAGTTTTTTCCTTTTCTCCTCCTTCCTCCCCTCCATGTTTCTCTTTCTCTTCCCCTCCATTCTCTTCTCCCGTTTCTCTCCTCCCCTTTCCCCTCCACTATCTGTGCCTTACCTCAGTCTCTTTCCATCTGAACACTGGCTACAACCAGATACTGCGGACAGTCTCTATATGTGTCTCTATGCGCAACTTCAAACAGGACTCTGTTATCTGGCACACCAGCCTGAGCGCAAATCTAAGATTCTCCCTCTCCCCCACCTCTGTCTCTGTTCTTGTCTCTGTCTCTCTCTGTCTCTGTCTCTCTCTGTCTCTCTCTCTCTGTCTCTCTCTGTCTCTCTGTCTCTCTGTCTCTCTCTGTCTCTCTGTCTCTGTCTCTGTCTCTGTCTCTGTCTTTGTCTCTCTCTCTCTCTCTCTCTCTCTCTGTGTGTGTAAAAGTAGGTATACATATGTAAGCATGATATGGGGGCAGAGATAGTGGATGTCAAATATATTTCTCGATTATTCTCCATCTTATATTTTGAGATAAGCTTTCTCACTGACTCTGCAGATCACTGATTTGCTAGACTGGCTGGCCAGCAACCTCCTTCAATTCACTTGTCTGCACTAGAGTTCTGGAACTGTGGCACAGAACTCAGCTTCTTGGCATGGGTGCTGAGGATCCAAACTCAGCCAAGACAAAGACTGATAGACAAGAAGGGGCCTGAGTGGGACATCCTTCTGAGATGTCCCTTTGGTGACTTCCTCCAACTAGGCCCACCCCATAGCAGCCCATTCAGTATGAACAGGTTAGGTTCATACCTAAGCTGGGTCATCGAACCTCTACAGGACCAAGGGGACTCCTTTCCCATTGATGCCAAGTAAGGCCTTCCTCTGCTACCTATGAAGCTGGAGCCACAGGCCCTCCATGTGTACTCTTTGGTTGGTGGTTTAGTCCCTGGGAGCTTTGGGGAGTCTGGTTGGTTGAAGTTGTTATTCTTCCTATGGGGTTGTAAACCCCTTCAGCTCCTTCAGTCCTTTCTCTAACTCCTCCTGTGCTCAGTCCAATGGTTGGCTGTAATCATCCGCATCTGTATTGGTCAGGCTCTGGCAGAGCCTCTCAAAGGACAGCTATACCAGGATTCTGTCAGCAAGCACATTTTGGCATCAGCAATAGTTTTTAAAAGGCACAGATATAGGTAGTTAATATAGGAAGATATTTAAGTTCATACAAAAAGGGAGGTGACAACTGGAGACATCTGGAAAAACTTCTGGGAGAAGATTTAGCTTGAATGTTAAAGAATGCAAGGACTTGAACATGAGAACAGAGGTCAAGGAAGGGAAGGCCAGAGGAAAGAGCAGGGTGTCAGTTTAACTATTCCTATGCAGAGTGTATATAAGCAAATTGGATGCATCCTGTGTGTGGTCCTGGCACTATTCCCCGGGCTCGGGCCACTTTTATACTTAACATTTCTACATGATGCAAAGTTAGTCTTGATCCTTATAAGTATGACCATGTGCTGTGATTCTAAAATATTTGTGCCCCAACCCCTCAAACTCATCTGCAGAAATCCTGTCTTAGGGCTTCTATTGCTGCCATAAAACACCATGACCAAAAGGAACTTGTGGAGGGAAGGGCTTGTTTGGGTTATACTTCCATATCATTGTTCATCACCAAAGGAAGTCAGAAAAGGAACTCAAGCAGGGCAGGGACCTGGAGGCAGGAGCTGATGCAGAGGCCATGGAGGATTGCTCGCTCATTGTGTCTTGCTCAACCTGGCTTCCTATAGAACCCAAGGACCACCAGCCCAGAGATGATGGTACCACCCACAATGAGCTAGGTCCTTCCCATTCAATTACTAGTTAAGAAAATACCTTATAGGCTATTCTACAATTCTATCTTATGGATGCATTTTCTTAATGGAGATTCCCTCCTCTCCGATGAATTAACTTGTGTTGACATAAAACTATCCAGCACAAATCCTAAATCACCTAGATGACAGTGTTAGGGGTGGGACATTTGAGAAGAGATGATTTAGGTCATGAAGCAGTGGCTTAATAATGAATTTAGGAAAGAGACCCCAGGAGATGACTGTCTCTCTACCACAGTGGGGCACAGCCATGAGGTGCCTTCTGCAGAGCAGAAACCAGGTCCTTCTGGGAGGAGATTGAGCCTGGGTGTTGAAGAATGCACGAATACACAGATGAGGAGAGGATCAGGGAAGGGTATTGAGTCTGCCTTGATCTTGCCTCTCCAGCTTTCAGAATTTTCAGAAATAGGCTTCTGGTTGTTCTGTAATCTAACTAGTTGGTGATATTTTATACAATAGTACAGAAGGATTAACAATACCCTTTCCCTCTGTCACAAAATCACTTATCTGACACAGTTGGTGGGATCTCCACCAAAGCATACCATACACTACTCACAGGAATCTCCCACTATCCTTAGCCTTCTGAGGGAACCAGAGAGGTTTTTGTCTGATCTTTTCCAGCCTTGCTAAAGATGTTGAACAATTCCTCTGCTCGGGCATGACAGAATACACTGAGGCTGTGACATATGGGTTTGAGACATGGGCTCAAACATGTTTTTCTCTGTACCTTTTCTGGTGACCTTTCATCATTTGAGAGGGCCATCAGGAGACACCTCAGCCCCTCCCAGAAATGCAGATAAATGCCTTGCTGGTAAAAATGGAGGAGGAGATAAAGAAAACAATTCAGATGCCCATCAGTTTTGTTTTAGTACAATTTTATGGAAATTACATATATGAAGGCTGACCTCCCCTGGACCAAGTAATGTTGGGAGGGCTGGAGGCTCTCTCTGCTCAAGGTCTTCTCTGTGGGGTACAGAATGACCCCACTGACTAGGAGGTCAGGAGAAGGGCAGTAGGAAGAGCAGCATGAAGATCTTATTTACCTTATGTCACCTCAGATTATCTAGCAAATTGTTCGGCATCTCCTGTATGAATCTATCCAGTTCTCATGTGCTACCCAGACAAGTCACTTGATTTCTGCTCCAGAGTTGTAACATGAGAGGTAGTGACTTATGCCAAGGTCAAAACTCTTACCTCTGGGCTGAAGAGATGGCTTGACTTACCCGTTAAGAGCACATACTGCTCTTGCAGACAACAGGAATTTGGTTTCCAGCATCTGCATCCCATGGTTTACAACCTCTTATACCTCCAGCTCCAAGAGATATAATGCTGCCTTCTGCCCCTGAATGTACATGCATTCACAGACACAGACAAACAGACACACACACAGACACACACACACACACAGACACACACACACACACACCACTTAAAAAGAAAAGCCCCTCTCATTTCATTCTTGCCGGCTTTGCTCTTTCCTTGCAGAGGTTCCGAAAACAGAGCAGACTTTTGAAGAACGTTTGATCCTCAAAGCTTTCTTGCTCAAGTTTGTCAATGCCTACTCCCCCATCTTCTATGTGGCCTTTTTCAAGGGGAGGTGAGTATAACAGTAGCACCTGTGGCAAATGACCCAATTCACTACTGACTGGGCCCTCCATTATCAGGACAAGTAGGGTCATTCTGTCTCCATTGTCAGCTCCCATCCTCACCCTCTTCTTTTTCCTTGGCTGGGATGAGCTGTTTCCCATCTGGTTATCCATGAAGAAATGGATTTTCATTCTTAGAATCAAATGCCCATGGCAACTACACAAGACTTTGAGCAAGACCATGAAGGGAGAATCTTTGAAGAGTTAGTGCCCTTGACAATGAAGCAGAAGAGGACTATGTGTCTGGCGAGAAGTCACATGGTGCAGTTTGGTGCTGACTATGTGGGGTTGATACAGGCTTCAGAGATGAGAGGCACAATCCTTCACAAGACTGCTCTCACTTCCTACACCAGCCAGATGCTCTGGGCTACTCAGGATATTTGCTTTTCTGACCCTCTAGCTATGAATTCTAGGGTTCCCACTGGCTCCTCTAATTCTAGAATTCACTAGAATAACTCACAGAATTTGCAAATGTGAAGTGCTTACACTCACAGACTTAATATGGTTAAAGGAGGAGGAATCAAAAACAGCAAACAGGAGTGGTTCACAGATGATGTCCCAGAGGGACCTGATACTGAAGCGCCCATGTCCTAGGGACTCATTACCCTCCTGGAATATCCATGAGCTTGAACCAAGCTCACCCAAGATCTCTTTGCTTAGGCATATTTCATTAAATTGTGTGGTTGTATCATGAGATTAAGCTCAGACTCCTGTCTCCTTTCCCCAGAGGGCAGAATACTGTCTGATGGCTCAGAAGCCCAGTTAACTGGTCAATCCCTGACATCTCCTGCATAATCTCACTAGGATAAATGTAGGCAATAGTTCCAAGAGCCCATAATAAATAACAAAGATGTCCCTATCACCATGGAAATTGTAAGAACTTGGAGGCTCCTCCCAGTGACTAATGACAAAGGAGGGGGTTGAGGAGCTCCTTCTGTTCGACATGGATTTTTGATTTTCTTGAAACAGAACATCACTATGAAGTCAAGGCTAGCCACAAGCTCACTATGTAGTTCAGGCTTGACTTCAGTTTATGGTCTGCTGGCCTCAACTTCCCAAGTCCTAAGATCACAAGTGCCCCCACATATACCCTGTTAAAATTCTTTATTATACAATAGATTTGGATGTAAAATCTCTTCTAAAAAACACAAGTGTGTGTGTGTGTGTGTGTGTGTGTGTGTACACATGTGGCACATCAGGCCAGTTGGCTACATACAAGGGAATTGCCTATCAGACTTGAAGCAACTGCTATCAGGTTGCTTCCTTGGGACCAAAGGCTTATGAAGTACCACAAAGAATGCTCATTATTCACAAGTGATTTTTTTAGATGTGTTTGTAAACACAAACCGTTCAAAGACTACTGCTTTTAGCTCTTAGGACATTATAGAGGGAAAGATACTGCACAAATTAATGAATATATACCTTCCTGGTATTTCTATCTAGATTTCATAGCCAAGGCAAATTGCATACACAAGGCATTGCAGACAAAATGTTCCAACTCTTGGATTTGTGATACACTGGACAGGATAGTCTTGGTCACAGCACTACTCTAATCTGTGATAAATGACACAGTAAGAGATATAGGCTGGGTGGGCTGGGCATGAAGTACATCAGTACAGTACATGCTTAGCACATGCAAAGGTCTACGTTCAAACTCAGCATGGAAAAGAAAGAAGGGAAAGGAAGAGAAGGGAAGGGAAAGGGAAGAAAAGGCTCTGTCATCCTCAGAAAAACAAGAAAAGTTCATAGAAAAGATCTCAGTGGTACTGATTGGGTGAGTAGAGTTTGATTGGTTTTGAATGGATTCTTAGATAACGGATAAGCTGTGCACATTTCAAGGAAGTGGGACCCTGTGATTGCCTGCCTTGCTCTGTGATTGGCTTTTGCATCACCGTCTGCCTCCTTCCCAGTCTCTTTGTCCCTCGATAAAATACATTCAATTCAGGAGAGGAATGGGTCAGGCTGCATCCCTTCCTTAGGATATTTTCACTAAAAAGGCAAGATGCCTTCTTTTCTGAAGGAAGGGTGCCTACACCTTTGGTCAGACCCTCAGTTTCCTGGCATATCATAAGCCCTTACCAAAGAAAGAGCTGCAATCCGGATTCAGTCCTTGATATCAATGAAGGAAAAAAGGCACTTAGAACTCAATCTCTCTCTCTCTCTCTCTCTCTCTCTCTCTCTCTCTCTCTCTCTCTCTCACACACACACACACACACACCTCACACACACATACACACACACACTCTCTCTCTCTCTCTCACAGACTCACACGCACACTCTCACACTCGCTCACACTCACAAATCCACACACATATATGCACACATTCATACACACTCACACACATGCACACACACTCATTCACACTCACACTCTCACACTCATACATTCATACTTGCACTCTCATTCTTGCTCATACTCACACATATACTCACATGCACACACAATACACTCACACTCATACACACTCACAACACACTCATACACACACTCTCACACTTGGTCGTACTCACACATACACACACTCACAATCACACACACACACACACACACTCACTCACATGACATCCAAGCCCCTCCCCACACTCAACTTCATCCCTTTCTCAGCTTTCTCCCTATGCCCAGAAACCATAGCTACTCAAGAACAGAATCAAAAGTATTAGACATTCGCTAACAGATAATGGGTATGAACTGTCCTTGTGTGACTTGGGACCTCCTTAACCAGTTCATTCCATGAGGACATTGAGTGACAGCTGTTTCACACGGGGTGTGGGGTTAATGGCTCCAGTGGCCTTGCGTCCTCTGACTCTTAGCACACATTTTTCTTTCAGGTTTGTGGGCAGACCTGGAAGCTACGTCTATGTGTTCGACGGCTACCGCATGGAAGAGGCAAGTACAGCCTCTGGGCTTCATGCTTAGTCTTATTCACGTCTCCAGAGCCTACAGGGTCTGACCGCTCTTGTCTCCTCTCCCTCCTGCAGTGTGCTCCTGGAGGCTGTCTCATGGAGCTGTGCATACAGCTCAGCATCATCATGTTGGGGAAGCAGCTGATCCAGAACAATATCTTTGAGATTGGAGTCCCGTAAGTGGTGATCAGTTCTCTGTCTCTTCTGGAAATGCCAGATTTTCAGTCCAGATTGTGCAGCCTCTCCCCTTTGCATATGAGGTCACTGTCCATTCCCCTACCTGTGGGCCAGCAATTATCTTCTACGCCCACTCACACACATACACACTCACTCACACTCATTCACACTCATTTTGTTTCCCCATCTGGGCTGAGATGTTGGTGGCTCAAATATGCATAGAAATAAAGGTTTCCATGTGGTAGCTGTTGAGCACCAAGGGATAACTGAGACCCCAAAAATGCCAGAAATTTTTGATGTATTTGTTCTCCCATTGGATAAGTAGGAGGATCCAGGTAGGGTGGGAAGATGAATAGGAGGGTCTGATGCAGTCATTTAATAAACTCTGACAACAAAGTATGGAATACAGGGTCTTAGGGGTGGAGGCGTGAATACCTGGTAAAACTCCAGGCTTTATGCACATTTTATAGATTGAAATGATTATGAAGCTGAACACTTACCAACAGCTGCTAAAATGGGAACAAAACAAAACAAGAAAACAAGAGAAAAAAATCAAATTAGGTGTCCAAAAATGTGTCATATCTTCTAATCTTCTTTCCCTTCTAGCCTTTTGGGTTTTTTCCTTTGCTTTGGGTTGCCCCCCCATATGTCGTGTGCTTATATGTGCAGTTGTACATGTGTGTGGTTGTACGTGGGATATACATATGTGTGGATGGGTGTGGAGGTATACCACTGTGGGCGTATATCTGGAAGTCAGGGGAAACCTGTTTCTCAGAGGCTTTCCACCTTGTGTTTTGAGATAGGGTCTCTCACTGGCCTGGAACTCCCCATATAGGTGAGGGTGGCTTGCCGGCAGGTGTTAGGAATCTGCCTGTCTCTTCCTCCCCAGAGCTGTTATTAGAAGCTGCTGTACTTGCCTTATTTATGATGCTAGATCTGGGTATTGAACTCTGGTCCTCATGGCGTTATCAGCTGAGCTTCTACCCTGCCCTCCTTTTTAGTTGTTGTTGATTTTTTTAAAGAGGAATCCACTTCAGGGCTATTTTTAGCTAGCCCTGTGTCACAGAGCTAAGGAGTGCCAGAGGTGGCAGGGATAAGTCTAACAGGCTGGGATAGGTCTCTTGAACCCTTACAAGACTCCTCATTCTCTGTCTGTATACTCTGCTCCTCACAGTTCTCACAGATCCAGTCCACACAGGGGTGGTTCAAGATCCTGTGAGTCTGTCTCCTTGCTGGAGTTTTATCATGCACATTATGCTTCCAAGAAATCTTCCAGGTAGCCAGGCAGTGGTGGTGCATGCCTTTAATCTCAGCACTCGGGAGCCAGAGGCAGGAGACTTCTGAGTTTGAGGCCAGCCTGGTCTACAGAGTGAGTTCCAGGACAGCCAGGGCTACACAGAGAAACTCTGTCTCAAAACAAAACAAAACAAAACAAAACAAAACAAAACAAAACCAGAGGAAATCTAGGAAAGAAAAGCTGGTTAATCTCTTTCTTTCCAACTGAATTTGCGCATTTACTGCCCAAGATTCTTAGCTGTAACCCTTGGAACTCCCTCTGGCTAGTTTAAGCAGCAAAGGAATCTATTGAACTATAAAGTGGCCACTGTAATATTCTTTAAGAGTCAGAGAATCAGATCCTGAGCACCATGGCCAAGAATGACTTTATTCACATGTCACAAGACAAGGATATGCCCCTGCTGCCACTTCTTGGGTCCTATGCCTTAGCTATGGCGGGGGAAACCCATTGAAATGGCTCTCATATTCTTAGAGCTTAGATTTGGGTAAAAAAAATTATTCTCCATGTGACTTAGTGTTTTCTGTATAATATAAATATCACCAGAATTTTGAAAGTCAATAGTCTGAGTGCCAAGCTTCAAAAAACAGCAGGATATCTTCCGGTGTGTGCCTGTATCACCATTGCCTCTTAGATGTTCTGCAATTATTTTCTTTAAGGAAACTATTTCCTTCAGATACTTTTATGAACAAACAGCACATTCATTCTGGTCTTACCTCAAGCACCTCATAACTGACCCAGAGGTGCTACATATGGAGGAGTAAAATCTCCAAGATGGCAAGTCAAGGCCTTTGAGACATGAAGAGAGATGCCAATGGCAAGAGCTAGATTATTTTCAAAAGTGTGAATGGGGCCCAATTCTGGGTTCATTGGATTGAATAGGCTTAGTAGAAAAAAAAACCAGGCCAACCTTTTTCTCAAAGAAAGTGTCACATCAAAGCCATCTACTTCCATGGAATTAGGGTGTGTGTGGCTCTTTAAAAGGTCCCCAGATGGGACAGAGAGATGCCTCAACAGTCAAGGGTACTTAAGTGCTCTTCCAAGGGTCAAGAGTTCAATTTTCATTAACCACATGGTAACTCACAGCCATCTGTAAAGTCACTTGATGCCCTCTCCTGTCAGGCAAGCACACATGCAAATAGGATATTCATAACATACAAATAGAGCACTTGTGTGTATAAATTTCATAAATAAAAGAAAATCTTTAGAAAGAAAGAAAGGGTTCACTGTGGGTAGGTCCACATCTGAGCTGGTGGTCCTGAGTTCTATAAGAAAGCAGGCTGAGCAAGCCATGACAAAAAAGTCAGTAGACAGCATCCCTCCATGGTTTCTGCATCAGCTCCTGCCTTCAGGTTCCTGCCATGTTTGAGTTTCTGTCCTGACTTTCTTTGACAATGAATAGTGCTGTAGAAGTGTAAGCTGAATAAGCCCTTTCCTCCCTACTTGCTTTGTGGTCATTGTGTTTTGTTGCAACAATAGAAACCCTAACTAAAACAACCATCACAACCAGTCATTAGGTAGAACACTCATAAACATTTTTCTGTTTACATACGGGGACAACTTTATATGGCACTTTTATGTGCGTTTTTTTAGAGGAGGATTGGTGGGAATATCAGTGTCTGAGTGTCCCATCCTACCTCTCTGCTTCTAATTATCAGTAAGACTGGTAACCTCAAGAAATTCAGGTCTCAGAGATTCATTCTATCCCTATTTTCTGAATAACAGTCGTTCAGTGATAGTCAAATCAAAGTTGCAGAAACAGATGTATTTTGTTCCGTAGGCACACAACATCTTAGAGACAGCATTTGTTACGGACCAACATCCAGAATACACACAGATGATGCTGAAGCCACATCTGGTCCTTTTGAAGCTATGTAACAAAGTTCTCTAGCACAGCTGCCAAGGGAAGTCTTCATGTGCATCAAACATCTGGAGAAGACACCTGTTTTTGTAGGGCACTCCTGTTCCCTTCTGGTTGGAACTATAGACAGCTTATCGGCACACAAAGCCCATGTTTACATTTCTGAATATCTTATCTACCACCTAGCACATTATTTCTGAATTCATAAGCCTTTAAGAAGTTAAGAGAGACAACAACTCAGGCATATGTGTGACAATGTGTTGGCGTGTTCTCTGTCCATCAGCTCCATCAGCTTCCTGACAGATGAAAAACACACATGCTGGCTTGCCTTTAAAAATGAATTTTCTTGTTTACGTTCATTGCATATGTGTTTGAAAGTATGCTGCACTTTAACCAATGGCAACTGCATAATAGTTAACAATGTTGCCTGCAACTCCCTTCTCTAAGTCTTACCGCCTAGGTCTCTTGATGAATGTGGTGTCTTTATAGTCATCTATGAGGTAGGTACCTTACAAGCCTGGGACCACATGAACCTCCTCCTGCTGAATGAATTGAGCTACACCCCAATGCTCTCATTTTACCTTCCAGCCTTATAGAGGATATGCATGGCCCCATAGCATGGTGACGTAGGCAACTTCTAGCATGTGGATCAGAGATTTTGCCACTGTGCCCCAAGTTCTTGATCATCCTACAGATTGTGGTTTAAACTTGGTCCAGTGAAACCATTATGTTTATGGTGAATGAATGTTACACTTACCACTCAATATCATGCTTGATAAGACCAAAATCAGAAACCAAATACCTGGCAGTGTCTTAATGTCGGGCATAGCTGGGAAATATGAAATAAGCAAATTTAAAATGAATCTTCTCTTGTAAAAAGAAAAATGACAGAAAGAAGAGATATGTGAATTAAAGATTATACCTGATGATGTTCAGTCCCTTCTGTGGAACAGAAATACAAAGGCCAACCATTCTGGATTCATTTCCAGGCTGTATACTTACTGTCTGTGTGAACCTCAGAAAGTTATTATAGAGTTGCCTCCAATACGTTGTATAATGAAAATAGCTTGGGATAAATACTCACCTCCCTAGAAAATATGGACAGCAGAAGAAGGAAGAAACACTTTTAAGAAGTGTCATGTGTTTCAATGGTTTTTGAGCAAGTTCACGATTGTCACCTACAGCACTCTGCTCAGACATGCTACCTTTCTTCTCTCTTCCTGGCCTGTGGGCTTTTGGTCCACAGGTAATCTGTTTCTAATGTTCAACTTTTGCCCATAGGAATTAAGTAAGGAAATCTGACAAGCCAGATTTAACTTTGGAAAATAGAAGCAAGTTGAGGAAATAAGTCAGGGTCGTGCTAAATAAGAGTAATCGAGATACCCCACAGTAACAATAGAATAATGAGGTCTCTCTAGCTTAGCATCTGCTTCTAATAGCAAATTGTTAACATTCTTACATTAAAGAAATATTGGCCTTTATTAGTGGGTAAGAAAGGTGATATAATAGCTCCTCTCTGCAAAGCTTCAGCATTCTCACTAGACTGTGTGCACACTGCAGAAAGTGTCACCACACTCTTTGAATGGTGGCACTGCTTTCCCATCCTTGCTTACTCATAAACAATTTTGAAGTTTCTTCCTATGGTTACTTGTAGGAGGAGCTAAGGTGGGAGGAATAAGAAGAGGAAAAGGAAGAGGAGGAGGAGGAGGAGAGGGAGAGGGAGAGGGAGAGAGATGTAGGAGGATGAAGACCCAGGCAGGTATGGAGAGCAGTCATGGGTAACAACTTATATTTAGGATAGCTAATTGGGATACACCTCTAATTGTATGTGCATATTGTTATTGAGCGTTACCAAACATATAAAGCCTTTGATTAATATTTAAGCATTAGAGTCTCATTTTCTTACTGGGCTCGCGTGGATGGAGGGATGGTCTGGGCACTGCGCAGCCTTGTAAAAACAGCATGGAAGATTGGCAGAGCCATCTCCCACGCTGGCATCTCATGGGTGGCAGGGTTGGTGTTTACGTCTGGCCGTTTCTAGCTGCAGTGCGCACGTGGCCTCTGGCTCCAGAACATGGCGGCTGAGCTAGGCAGAGCCATTGCAGCTTAGATCATCAGGTTGACCAGCAGCCGCCATTTTAAAGAATTACTTTAACAGTTACTCATGCAGTCATTTTCATATTTCTAAGTCTACACACTTAATCTTAGTCTCTAATATTCCCAAAGATGGACGATGAACAGCCAGAAGTGAATTACCATAAAGATCTAATAATGGTATGAAACAGCAAAAAAGTGAGCCATGGTTAGATAGTCAGTGGCATTATTTCTTACCCACACCTCTCAGCCCAGGATCCGAATTCTCTTTGTTAAGAGTGAGTGTACTGGGGCTGGAGAGCTCAGCCACTAAAGGTTAGGCTCACAACCAAAACTATAAGAAAGAATGGACTATAAGCACTGGAGAGTCATCCACAGCACCGCAACAGTAGTGTGAGCTTTCCTCCTTGACTGGAAGTAATCAGTGACTAAAGGAGAGCGGAAAAGGGGATAAGTACTTCCTCAGTGTTGGGCTCTTCCCAAAGCCAAGTTAGAGATGTCTAAAGGCATCCCATGAAGTTTACCTGTGTACGGAGCAGGTGTCCTGGAGGCCACAAAGTCTTACACTCTGTCCAGGTGTCTGTACCACGCAGCCTCCATCCCTACCTCCCTCACTAGGCCTGGCTCAGAAACCCCAGAGCTGAGTAAATGCTTCAAAGGGAAGAACTGAGACAGAGTGAGGAAGTGGGCTCTGTGAGAACTGCCACAATAGGCAAACTCTGGTTGTGCGGTCTGGCCTCAGCCCCTGACGTGGTTGTGACAGGTGCTTCTGAGTGAGAAGCCAGGTGGTCTCATCCACCACTGCCTAGAGTGATGCTCACAAACAGTTGTTTTCATAAAAGCTTCATACATGGTGTCACAGTGTGACACAGCCTTGGCTGTTTATCTTCTGTGTCTGTTAGTCCGGGTTTCCCTCACCTGAGCTTGTCTCAACTTTCCAACAGATGCCTGTGCAAAACAGAGTTTGGATCTAATGGTGGTGTGCTCCTGAAATGGCATACTCATCCCAACTCTGACAGAATTGCGTTTTGAATTTCTATGTACACTGAAGCAAAAGGGCCTTTACTCATCTAGGTAGATGGAGTGTGTGTATGTGTGTGTGTGTGTGTGTGTGTGTGTGTGTGTGTGTGTGTGTAAGACAAGTGCCAGTTTCTCCTCTTGCCTTTTTTCTGCTGTCCTGGCTCTTGGACTCCAGGCTTCATGTCTGTCACATAAGCACTGTACTCTGCTTTCCTTGATCTCGTACCTTATCTTCCTTTCCCTCTTCTTCTTTATTCCCCATATTCTTTCTTCCTTCCCTCCCTTCTTCTCTCCTTTCCTCACTTCCTTCCCTCCTTCCTTCTGGCTTTCCTTCTTTCTTTCCTTTCTTGGACAGAGTCTCACTGTATAACTGTCCAGGGGCTGAACTTGTCACACTTTTGCCTCAGTCTCCAGGTGTTGGGGGTCACAGGTTTATCCCTGGAAAGTGCAGGCTCTTCCACATGTTAGAGCTTCCCTGGGCAGAGCTGGGGATGAGACGAATAGAGAAAGGAATCCTTCCACAGCTAACTTTCTCTCCATCTTTATTCTTGCTAAAGTGTCACATCATAAGTGTTGGCATTTTGTCTAAGCTCTGCCCACAGTTACATGGCAGCAGCCAGGTATGCCTGACTCACTATAAAAGGGGCTGCTTGCGCCCTCCTCTCTCTCTCTCTCTCTCTCTTGCTCTTGCCTTCCTCCCCCTGCTCTGTCCTCTTATCCCTTCTCCCCTCTCTCTCCATGTGCTCATGGCTGGCCTCTACTTCTCTACTCCTCCTCTCTTCCCTTCCCTTCCCTTCCCTTCCCTTCCCTTCCCTTCCCTTCCCTTCCCTTCCCTTCCCTTCCCTTCCCTTCCCTTCCCTTCCCTCTCCCTCTCTCCCTCACTCTCTCTTTCCCTCTCCTTCTCTCCCTCTCCCTCTCTCCTTCCCTCCCTCTCCCTCTCTCTTTCCTCTCCTTCCCTTCCTCTCCTTCTCTCCCTTTCCTTCTCTCCTTCTTCCTCTCCCTCTCCCTCTGCCCCCCCTCTTTTTCTCTGTCTCTATTACCCTCTCAACTCCCCTCCCCATGCCATGAATGAACTCTATTTTATACTATACCGTCCATGTGGCTGGTCCTTCAGGGGGAAGAGATGCCTCAGCATGGGCCCACAGAGGCACCCCCTTACCCACACCTCACCACACATTCACCAAACATAACCCCTCTCTCTTTTTCTTTTTATAAACACATCAATAAATGCCCAAGTAACTGTCATACATGAGCATAATAGAATTTATAAACTCTCCACTTTTCTGTAGATTGATAAATATAGCATAGCACCATTTCTCTTTGGAGACATCCCAGGAGGGCTTCTTCCTCAGATACAGTGAAGTCCTACTGGGAACCTAAGTCTGGGGAACAAACTTGGACTTCATCAGGAATCAGGAAATGGCCAATGTGTGTCTGTAACTGGGTCATCATTGTCTTTGGCCCATGTAGAGCTAGACTCTGCCTGTTTCCTCAGTGAGGCCAACACCCAACAGCCATCTGTGGAACTGCCTGAAGCCCAGGTCCCTAAGCAGGAGGCCCCACAGATCACATGGTCTGAGTGCAAGTCCACAGAATCATGGAGCATTGGCAGTGGAAAAACTCAGAGACTTCCAGAGACTTGTCATTAAAAGAGGACATGAAAAAAAAAAAAAAAAGAAAAGCAGATGCAAAGGCTGGGGTGAGGGTAACATCAAAGGAATTGTTTTAATGAGCGAATACATTGTAAGGTCAGAATCATAGTCTGATGTTTTCCAAAGCCCCATCTGTATGTTATACAATGTGCAGGATCTTTTCAAACCTCAGTCTGGAGAGATTTTCTTTATACATTTGGTTACCGGTTACTGATATCCAGAGGGAACTTCTGGAACTGACCAGCTCTTGAGAGCTATGTGTAAATTTATACAGCGTCCCATCCCCACCCATTTCTGAACCAATCCACACTTATAAGGCTGGTGAAGCCCCTCCCTCTTCTTGCTTTGTCTCCTCTGCTGCACAGTCTCATGGATGAACTCTCTGCTCCTGTGTCTGCTCTTTGTGCTTTTAAGGTGCCCTCCGCCTCCTTAAGTTCTGAAGCTCCCAGGCCTGTTTGCTAACCTTATGCTCGCCCACAGTCACAGTCATCGCCAGGCCATCTGTAGCTCTTTCCATGACATCTTGGGGTCTCTCTCTGCCTAGAGCACAGACCAACCAGATTTTGGCTCCATGCACAATACAGCTGTCTGCACAATGCTATGACAAGTCCCTGCACCCAACTGTACTGGAGTTCTTTTAGACGTAAAGTCTCTCTAGTTCAGAAGTCATTCTTGTGCTGGTATTAGGAGGTGGTCAATGAACTACCTGGACCCCCTGGGTGAAGTCATTAGGGGGGTCACTGTTCCTTAAACATAGCTGTGACCTACCAGACCGAAAGTCTATGGAACCCCTAATCCTGCTAACACCCAAGATTTTGACTTCCAGCTATGACATGGCTGCTGCACTCCTGAAATCAGAGCAGCTTTGATTATCTGCAGAAGATGCTGGGGTTTGGCACTCTGTATAAAAATGCTAAATTCTGTACCCCAACATCTGCTTGCCCCCAGATGAGACAATTCTCTTTATTGTGTAAACCTTGCTCCCCAATTTAAAGTTAATTGGATAATAGAAGACTAGAGCCTAATATTGGGCAGGAGACAGAGAAAGCAGGACTTGAGGATCCAGTGAGGGGTCGAAGGGAAGACAAGGAGGAAAAGAAGGGAGATGGAGAGAAGAGGAGGCCAGTGTGAAAGGAGATGGACCATGAGCATGTGGCCAGGAAAAGTGTACCCTGAGGACAGGCTGACAGAGCAGAAATAACTCAGGGGAGACTCAAACAGCAAGTGGCAAGGGACACACGGCTGGGATGGAAGTTGGAGTAGCTCACAACCTGCCCAATCTAGGTTACAGCTTATAAATAAAATACCAGGATTCTGTGTCTTTTATACAAGCTAGCTAGAATAAATAATTCGTTTCCAAAAAGATCTGCATAAAATTTAGACTGCTGGCACCCACTGTTGTACCGGTATGCCTTGTTTAAGGTAGCTGCTGTAGGCTGCAGGATTTGTAACCTTTCTCCTCTGGTATCATGCTGAGGGTGGCTTCTTTATTATCTTAATAAAAGACCTCCTTGGTTGGTTCAGGAATTACTTTAGTGTCTGTACTTAGTCTCTTCCTCCCTTCCTTCCTTCCTTCCTTCCTTCCTTCCTTCCTCCCTCCCTCCCTCCTTTCCTTTTTTTCTTTTTCATTAATTATTTATTTATTTTACATCCTGATCACCCCCTCCCTCCTGTCCTCTTTGATCCATCCTCCAAACCTCCTTCACAAGTAGCCCCTCCTTGGAGAAGGGAGTTCCCCCATGGGTATCAACCTGTCCTGGCACATCAAGTCACAGCAGGACTCATCAAATCCTCTCCCACCAGGTGTCTGTACTTAGTCTCTTCATTTCTTCTGCTGATATAACTCTGCTCCCTAGGGTTTCTGTTTAGTGGCTACTCCATTTGTTTTGTAGGAAGCTAAAGAAACTCTTTCGGAAGCTGAAAGATGAGACAGAACCTGGAGAAAGTGACCCTGACCACTCAAAACATCCAGAGCAGTGGGACCTGGACTACAGCTTAGAGCCTTACACTGGACTGACTCCGGAGTACATGGAAATGAGTAAGAGCCCATCTTTCTTCCTCTGATGGCAGGTTCGGAGAGGGTGTGGGAGGAGCTGGGGACGGACTGGGCAGCCTCAGATACTCACTGCCTTTTCAGGGGCTCACAATCCCAGGATTGTGTGTCTCTTCTTCTCTTCTATTAATCAGATGCTTGCTCTCTCTAGTTCTTTCCTGCAGTTTCTATCCTCTACCACTCTAAAAGGGAAACAGTGAAATCTGTGATTTAAGAATGCAGTTCCCATACAGGAAGATTAAAGCAGTCCTGTGACACTTGAGCTGGGACCTATATAAAGGAGAACACAGGAAAAGCCCGCGGTGCTTAGGAGGGAGCTGGGTATAATGACACCTTTTCCACAGAGGTTGAGGGTGTTTAATGGGGTGAAAGGAAAATCCTAGCAGTAAAGCATCTGGTTGTTTTTCTTAATTGAGGAGGGCAGAAGTGTGGGTCAGTGCAGGCTGATAAAAACCCCGATCGGTTCACATATGGCTTAGAAGCCAGGAGTTTCTCATGTGTGTTTTCTAGCTTAAATCAGCTGCCTTCAACTCTTGGCCATGGCAGAATAACCCGTTTTCTATTGGGATGGATAATTGGTAGTCTCTGTCACTTGGAACTAACAAATTAATAGCACAGGATACCACAGACCAAGAGCTACAGGCCACAGAGGTTTGTCTTCCAGTCTGGCTCCTAGTCAAATGCTCTAATACGGTAGACACTTTATGTCCTCGTGAAGTATGTTTCATCATACACTTGCTCAAATATTAATAGTTGTTTAAAAATGTGTTTATCATCTGATTATTTGTTCATTTTGACACATCACTTTCTGAAAGGAGTAGACCAGTCTACCAAGCTGCAAGAGGTATGGGGAAATACTCGTTCACTGAGTACAAACCCCTTAGTACCCTGGAATCATGTGATATAGGAGAATTACCAATGCATAATAAACCCAGCAGCCCTGTTGTGCCCTGAAATTCCAACCTCTTGGGCCAAATGTTCATTCCTAGCTTTGCTTGATGTAATGCTCCTTCAATGAACAGGGAAGTCTTCCGGGCTAATCCCACTTGCTCTTGGGTGGCAAAATTATCTATGTGCGTCTCTGCTTTGGCATTATGTTAGATACCCACACTAATGGCATCTTACTGAGTCATTGCTCCCAGATCTGTCAGCAGACCCAACCTATTAGGTTCTAAAGAGCAGTGAGGAGGGGCTAAGACTCATTCATCTTCAGATTCCCCCAGAGCCCATCATATTTCCTGGCATAACGGGTACTCAGTGTATATAATAAACAGATTAGTGCCTGGCTGAAGGACTTAATGAGCATACTTGCTAATTGCTGAGGGATTTTTATTAACATAAAGAAGTTCAGAAGTTCGCTGTGCTAACTTTAAGAGGCAAGTGAAACTTCATTTTTAAATGTGGGTTTGGTGGAAAGTGGGCAAGGATTCTTTGCTACAATTCCCTTTTCTACATATAAGGATGAATTACAGACATAGGTTTCCTATGGTTTCATCAGCGATAAGAGCAAAGCACACTCTGAGGAAGAATGCTGACAAGTGCCAACAGCCTCATGAGGTCATGAGTAACTGTTGTTGACAAGGAAAAGCAATTTATATTAGCAGTTTTGGGGATGGGGAGAAATCTGTTACAGACCTGTAATTAGTGGAGAATTCTGAAGATTGACAAGTTCCCACCTCACACGAGGAGACGGAGAGGAATAATTGTAAAATCTTGGTCATTACTAGGACAATGTCTTCACCAGTTCAGAATGGCATTGGTATTGATGGAATTAACAACTCTATTGATACTAAAATAGTCTTGCTTGGAAGAATACATGAAGCCTGTTTCTGCCATTTTGCTAAGTATGTCAATCATTTCAGAGGCATTATAGTATATAAATACTTTATATAATATATATATATATATTATATATAAATATATATTCAACTATATATATACATATACATATACACATATATATATGTATATATTAAACTATATAGATATATTGTTGTCTGAGTTGTGTCCTGTTTTATTCTGGCCTGTCTTCCTTATGAGAAAGATCATTCTATACACAATCAGAAAAAGGACTGCAGAATAAACTCCATCAAACTTTGTCAAGCAACATAGAGAATGTTCTGGAGTCAAGCTGTGGGACTTCCAATCTTAACTGTGCCACCTGCTAGCTACATACATGACTCTGGGCACAATGCTTAACATCAGCAGGCCTAACTTTCCCATCTGAAGGGTTTGGTGATGCTACCTACTTCCTGGCGATATGGAGGGAATCAGATTTCTCTGTGGTGATCTCACCTATCTCCTGGCGATATGAAAGGAATCAGAGTTCTCATGTCCTGAAACGAAGAAAGGAGCATAGAGCAGAAACAGACATAATTCATTTTTAAAAGATACACTTCCAAGAGAGGCACGAGGCCAGAGCAGAGCAAAGGTTTAGTTTAGTAATTCAGTTGAATTTAGTAACCCAAATGGTATCAGAGGCACCAAGGGTGGGAGTGAATCATTTGCATAATGAAAGCTCTGGCTCATTTGCATAATATGGACTTTTCCATCGGCACTGGGTTCCTTTACAGGTACTTCTACATGATGCAATTTCATGCGTTACATGTCTCATTAGCATCTGAAACCTCCCAGGTTGTATTTATTTTAGTGTTAAAATGATCTCGGGTCACTTTTAGATAGTCTGGAGTGCCTTTGCTTCAGAGCCAGTGGCCAGTAGTTTCCCAGCTTTCCCCTTTGCCAACAGATTTTTTTATGCTAATTGTGCAGCCTGTGTTTGCAGCCCCCACTTTCCTGCCTCACTGGGATCTTGCTGAGAATAAGGTGAGGAATTAAACAATGATACTTGTTGACATAGCCCCTCAATAAACCTTCCCCATGATTGTTACTGTCAGGAGTCCAATTTCTCTCAAATGGAGAAGGTTTTTTTAACGAAAAATTACAAGGAGCTGTAGATGGGGCAGGAAAGGCTTTAAAAAATGTTATATTCAGAGTGTGAGGCAGATCTGAGGACTTCACTCAGAAGCCTGACTAAACACTCTAGATGCTATTCTCTGGCCAGTCTCTCTACTTGTCTGGAATCTCTTGATATGCTCTCCTTGACTGTTTCTTCAAATCCCATAGCTTCTGTTTTCCTAGTCATCAAAGACAGGACCACTATTCTTTTCCAACTGAGTAGTCAGTTACCTGCTCCCGATTTCTCCCATCTTCTCCAACTGCAACCCAAATGTTGAGGTTCTGAGGCCATTGCTGTGGAGCTAAAATGAATTTCTTCAGCATTTAAAGACTATGAGAGGAAATCTTAGTATTCCTAGTCCCAAACTTAAATCCTGTTAAGCTCTAAGAAGGCAGTGCAGGGGTTCTCTGACCTCAGACACCAGGGCTTCATAGCCTTGCACCCACATCTGAATTGTCTTATGATGTTACATTTGTACTCCTGGGCTTAGTGGGAGTAGTCATGAACTGGCCTACCACCTTACTCAGAAAGCATTAGTAATGTGGCCACAGGCACAAAAGGCAAAGCCCAGGCTCAGGCTGTCCCAGTAGGGTAGGTTTGGTTCCCCATCCTTCAGTGACAATTAAAATCATAGAAACAGTAAAAAGAAGAAAGAAACTGTGATGGTTTGAATATGCTTGGCCCAGGGAGTGGCAGGCACTATTAGGAAGTGTGGTCCTATTGGGGTAGGTGTGGCCTTGTTGGAGTAGGTGTGTCACGTGGGAGTGGGCTTTAAGACTCTCATCCTAGAAGTCAGTCTTCTACTAGGAGCCTTCAGAACAAGAAGTAGAACTCTCAGCTCCTCTAGCCCCATGTCTGCCTGGATGCTGCCATGTTCCCACCTTGATGATAATGGACTGAATCTCTGAACCTGTAAGCCAGCCCCAATTAAATGTCCTTTATAAGAGTTGCCTTGGTCATGGTGTCTGTTCACAGCAGTAAAACCCTAACTAAGACAGGAGCCTTACTCAGTATGACCGCGCTGAGAAGAGAAACAGAAGGTCCAATTAGAAGAGTTAGGCTCAGAACCTAGACCTTGGCCTCCCTGTTGGGAGTACACCATGACAGAAACATTGATAAAACAAACATGTCTGTGTCTTTCTGTCATGTCAGACTTCGTTAAACTGAATCATAATACGTTCAAAAAGTATAGTAGTTTTCATAGCAGCAGCCTGCGGAATGTCCCATTTTCTTTGGTAACCCTAGGCAGGGGAAACATAGGTTCTCTTTATTATAATATTTTTTAAAAGTGTTAATGTTTGTATATGTATGTTTATGAGTTTGTGTTTGTGGCTGTGCTTATGCCATGACATGTGTGTAGCATCAAAGGGCATGCTCAGTTTGGGTTCTTGTCTTCCTCCATGCTTTTGAGGCAGGGTCTCTCTTGTTCCTTGTTGCAATGCTGAATATTCCAGGTTGACTTGCCCATAAGCATTAGGGGATTCTCCTGTCTCCACCTCTCCTCTCACTTTTCTAAGAGTGCTTAGATTTCAGGCATACACCACCAACTGTGGCTTTTAAGTGGTTTCTGGAGATCTAAACTCAGACAGACAGACAAACTTGCTCAGCAACCAGTCTTACCAACTGAGTCATCTGCCCATTCCTTAATCTAATCTTAATTGCAAATATTAACACTCAGATCACATATGACACTAGTACAGTTAAAACTATGAACATGTATGCATGTGTGTGTGTGTATGTGTGTAGGCTGAAGAATGACTGTAAAAGGCTAAGAGGCCACAGAAGGGTTCAGGAAGTTTCAGAAGCCCAAAGAGGTAGGGGAGTTGGCAGAAATATGTCAAGTCTGTATTTATAATATTGTAAACCAAGCACAGCTGTAGGGAAGAAGCTGGAGAAATGTCAGTAGCTGTAAGTCAGGCAACTATCAGGTCACAGGGTTGAGATCTAAGCTATGGAGCAGAATCCAGTTGTAGAGAGGCAAAGGTGGAACCAGGTTTAGAAAGATGAAGAGGATAATGCTCAGATGGCAGTTGAATGGGCCACACTAATATCAGGGCCTAGCTTAGCTAAAGCTTCTGGGTAAAAAAGGAGTTTTCTGTATACACATACTGGTGATCAGGCGATAGATCAGTGGGGGCTGCTGACCTCACAACATGAAGTGTCCCCCTTTTCTGGGGTCCAGTTAAGAGAATTAAAGACTTTTCCTTGGTGTATTGTATCTAAGTTTTCCCAGGTGTGGCTTTAAAATACCCTTGCTCTCTTACAGTCTCAACACATGCTGATACGAGTATAGTGTAGTACTGTTTCTGCTCCCAGGAGTAAGTCTTCATCAGTCTGTACTTCATGGACGGTGCTGCGCCGATAGTATAATCCACATGTCCACCTGAGTGCTGCAGCATCCTTCATCCTCAAATTGGAGTCAAAAGTTGGTTGTAAAAATGGAGTCTCTCAGTGCAGGGCACAGTTTGGAAAACTACTGTTTTATACAATATGGAGTCACTGAAAGCAGAGAACAGTCTGATCTCAACATGTCAAAACTAGGCTTAACTGCTTATCTAGTTAAATGCACAGTAACACTGAAAAGCAGAAAAAACAAAGACGTATTCAAAGTGACCACAATGAGGAAAACAACAAAGAGATCCAAGGACACATACCCAACTCCCGAGCCTTAAGATGGTAGGATCAATTGTTCAGTTGTTAATCTGTTACTACTTGAAGGTGCGACCTTGTCCTCATGGGTTGTTGTCTTATGCAGATGTATGGTTTGTCCCACCAGGTTTTGTTTTTCCTAGAGTCCAGGGTGACTCAAGAAGAAAGGCTAAAGACAATATGTTAACTCTCTAACTTCAGCCAAAGTCCAGGCTCAAATCGAAGACAGAGATGTGAAGCTTTCTGCCTGCTTTTGGTTCCTTTCTGGACCCAAGTGCAGAATCAATGCTTGTTAGCAAAAGCAGCTTGGCACCTGCTAATCAACTTCCCTCCCCTCCAATTTGGCACCAGTGTTATTCAGGAGAGAGGCCCAACAGGATCCTGGGACCTTTCTTATTAGGAGACTGTGCTCTTTTGAGTTCTTGCTGAAGCCTTCTCCTTCTCTTCTTGTATTCCTGCACACACAGCCTGCCTCAATCCCTTCTCTTGCATTACTGCACACAGCCTGCCTTGTCTCCCCATTTCCTTTCCTGCTCCTTCTCATAGCTCCTTTCTCAATGTTTAGAACAGCTTTTCTCGCATGCAAGCAATATATCTTCTTAAGATCCTTCAGTGCTACTGCCTTCCCCTAGGGTAGCACACAAAGGCACACATGAGCTCGCTCTCTCCTCCGGATGTGTTTTCAGAAGGGCAGGCTTAAATGTTGGGGTCACTCATACTACAGCTGCACCTGCTTGTACTCGCCTAGCCCACCTGTCCACAGGCTCTGGCAGAACTGTTTGGACTCAGACATGTTTGCTCTTGGACACATTTTCTGATTCTTCATGCCCCACCTCCTGTAAGGTCATCTCCTGTGCATGTCCTTCACCTGTGCCCTTTGGAAGACATGATTACTTTGTGAGTAAGACCTGTGTCTTAGTCTCCTACTCAGCCCCCTGAGCACAGGTCCTGGAAGGTAGACAGAAAAGCTCAACAGAATCTCGAATGAAGAGCTCTGCTCCCCTCCTTCCTGCAGTGGTGGAGAAGCAGAGCCCTATTCCTCATCTCAAGATACACAGGTCTCTTTCTTTCCCATGGGCATATTCAGGTATTTCTTTATCTGAATCTTCAGCTTCTGAAATAATTGTAATCCATGCTTATTATCAGGGTTTCTCTCAAAGAAAAGTTGCCTCCAGTTCTAGTTTTCCCCATCCTTTGGGGGATTGAGTTCTTAGAAGTGAAAAGAGAACGGAAGTCTGACCAGGCTTTCACAGCAACCTCAACCTTAAAGCTTTGCTTTGAACTCCAAGACTCATCTTCCCAAGGCTGGTACCTGCTGATGGCCTCCGGCCAGCTTGAGGGCAGTGTTGTGATGTCAAGCTACAATGTTAACAGATGTGGCCTCTTGGGTACCCTGAAGCTTCAGAAGACACACACAGAGAGCCCATCAAGCAGACACTGACCATGAAACCCTCTCTACCATAGGGAAAAACTCCAGTCTCTGGCTCTTCAAGAGAGACCAGGGCTTTCAATCACTCAGAGATGTGTGATGGAGAAATGTCTTTTGTTATAGGGTTTATAGGGTTAAACCCGGGGTTTGACAGTCTCAACAGGCTTGGCCACCAGTTCCCAATGTGCCCATCAAAGAGACAAATAAAAGAGAACAGAGAAGGGGGACTCACGTAATATGGCCACCCTGGGAATTCAAATGAGTAAAAGAGTCCAGTGACCCTGAACCCCCACCCCATCCATCTTTAGAGTGCTGACATGAGGTTTAGGCTTAAATGGAGGGCGATATGTATACACAGTTAGGCAGACTTGATCAAAGCATGGTTCCACCTGTCCTTGGTCAGCCCATCATTATTGTTCAGGTCAGAACTGTATGAACTCCCTTGCTGGGAGGTCAGTTCTTTCTCCGGTTGGCACCAGGGGTTCCACTTATATCTTTTTACTAGAATGTGATGCCTAGGGAAAGTTCTACTTCTTTGGGATCTGTGGTCTCAACAGTCTGATAGTCACGGGGAGGGATCCAAGGGCTTCCCTTAGAACATATCCTCTCTTGCCAGGGTGGCTATTCTCTCTTCACTTGTTTTCCTCTTATAATTCATTGGCTACTCATCAGATATCCTTGGGTTATAGGAACTACCTACTTGACCCAACCCAGGTGGCTTATCTCCCAGTTACCAACCCATGTGTGTTTTGAGACTTCCTATGAGACAGCAAAGATCCCCAAAGCAGTGCCAAAGGAAGCGTTTCCAAGCTAGTCTTCAGGGTGGCTTAGTTCCCTCGAGAGCTTGAGTCATCTGTCTCACTGTCCTCTAGTGTCCATGTCTGTCACTTCCAGGTCCCTACTCTTTGTTCGTACTTGTTCTCTCCAGACCCACACCTGGTACATCTATTGTGTCTGCATTGTTTTTCCCTGTGGAATGTCTTTGGAGGCCACTTCCACTGCACATCTTGGCTTCCTGGAGCTTTTTTTATCCTACAGCCTCAACACAACTTCCTGGATGGGCTCGCCACCACTGCTTGTCTTTTGGTTCTTGGATCCTGTCGCTCTTGCTCAAGGGCACACCTAGCTCTCCACTCTTTCTCTGGCTAACATTGCACATTCCTTTTGCTCTGGAATTCCCCAAGTCTTTTCAGTCATGCATGTAAAGCCAGTTCTATGTGTCTGGCTCCTTGAAGTGTCTTTCCTTTCATCTTTTAGGCCCTTACCCTGCAGGATTTTTGAGGCACTGCTTCCTAAACTCTAGGTTCCCAACAGTAAGAAAGTCATGAGGCTTTATAAGAACAAGGCTTCCTTGATTTACAGAGTGTTGCCCAGAGCCTCTCACAGAGTGAGTACTGAGAACATTCTAGACAACCCTGTAAGGGAGTCTCTGTGCAAGTGAGGGTATCCATTTATGTCCTTGTCTGCTCTATGCTGCAGGCACCTAATGTGGCAGGAACATTGCTTGCTGGTCAGCCCTCAAGTATTTATGGGCTGATAATCCAGTGGGTGGATTATCAAGAGTGTATTATTCTTGTTTCTCCTTTTTTACCTCCTCTTCCTCTTCCTCCTCCTCCTCCTTCTCCTCCTTATCTTCTTTTTTCTCTTCTTCTTTCTTTTATAGTCCCCCATCCTCTGCTTCACTTCTGCCTGCTCCCCTCCCCCACCTTAGGCTATTATTCCTTCCTTCTCAGAGTAAGCCAGGGAAATAAGAGAAGGTGTAACATGAGCCCATCCATGTGCTCCTAGCTCTTATGTGGCAGCTCTGGGAAACAACTAGACAGACATCTCAACCTCCTAGGAAGTAATAGTTTCTGCCGTTCCTCTGGATGGCTTATAAACCTGGTGACAGAGTCATCAGTCTTTTACCTCTGATTCTTCCTCACTCTTGTCCTCAAAGCAAAGTCTGTCATCTCTTGAGTCTTTCTCTGATCACTGTAAGGCCCATGCATAGTGCCTTTGTGCATTCCCAGACTGCCTTGTGTGTCTGCAGTGAAGATCTACTTCTGACTCTAGCTAGGAGTATAGCTTTGAGCTTGCCATTGCTCTGGGCCTTTCTTCCACTGTCAAACGGGGAGCTAAACCAGAGGATTCGGTTTTTCGGGGATGTGATAAGACCCATTTGTCATCTATGGTCAAACCCGATGGTGTCAGAAGTGTTGTGTAACTAACATTTGGGGGATAGGATAAACCAAGTTGCTGTGCCCATCTTTTCTGAGATTGTAGTGTGGCACCCAGCAACAGCAATAAAAGTTTCTGAGTTCACCTGTGGAAGTAAATGCCACTTTCATGCTTCTTGTGAGAGAGTGTTCTAAGTACCATAAAGAGTTTCAAACGTCTGGGCTGTGACCCCAGGTTCCTTTCTGAGTCTCGTATCTTCCTTTATGTATAACTGCTAAACTGCGCACCTCAACCCCAAGATGCCGAGGGCTACCTGAGCTGCTTAAAGTCACCCCAGTGGCTCACTGATGGCTGAGCCTAGAACCATCTATCCTGACCATTCTACAAGAGGTTTTGATAAGGCCTGGGTAGGAAGTTTGACTCTGGGAGAGACAGGGGAGTGAGCTTTCTTTTCTTCCTTCCTTCTCAACTGGCTAAGCCTCCCCAATTCCAGAAGGCCACTTGTCTTGAACTTTGAACAAAAATGAGCAATGAAACCAAAGCTGCCCACTCCCACTGGTGTGTCTGACACGGTGATCCTGGGCCTTGCTCTCAGCTGTCAGTTTCCTTCCCAAGATCCCCAGGACCACCCATGCAGACAGAAAGTGTGCAGAGCCCACTACAGCCTGTCTGTTGTAATGGCAAGGCAGGTCATCAGTGGGGGGTGGCAGCATGGAGAGATGTATTATATTTACATTTTTCTAAATTGAGATGGAAGCCTGAGGCTGCAGGGGCCCAGCAGCTCCAGGGGAGGGGCCTGAGGTGAAGGGGAAGCTGAAGTGGAGGCTGGAACTCCTTCTGAGGAGGAGGGAGCTTCCTCTGGGCAGTGGTGGGTGTGGGGATGGGCTGGCTCCAGACAAAGGGAAACCTGAGAGTGAGGGATTACTGGAAAACCTGTGTGGGGAGCAACCACGCTTTCAAGGGAATCTCCGATATCAAACCCTCTTCCTGAAGAGCTTACTAAGAAAGACTTCAATGGTAGCTTCCCCTCCCCCATCTCTGAAGGGAGAGAGAAAGCTGGCCCAAGAGCAGGACAAAGCATTAATCACCACTGTCCCCAGCCCCAAAAGGAGGCTTCAAAGCTCTTTTACCACAGGCCTCTCACAGCCCAGTTATGGACTCCCCCTAAGGGCCCTATGAGGAGAAATTCCTCCTCTGCTGGAAGAACTGCAAGCTAAGTTCTCCAAACACTTGAAGCCAATAGACTTTCCCTTATAGAGCAGTACATGGCAGGAAAAAAAGTCACTCCAAATTTAATCCTGTATATGACAGGACAAGATCCAGAAGAAATCCTTGATAAAACTGATAAAATTGCTATTTTATCCTGATAAGTAAGGAATAGCACTGTGAGAACACAAGGCCTGTATTCATGGGAGAAGCTTCTTAGGAATAGAATAGACACAGTAAACACAGAAGAGTGTTTGCTAGTGAAGGAGAAAGATAATGAATGAAAGCCAAATGGTTCTCACACCCCACAGACATCACCTTCTGCAGAGGCTCTCAGGTCCCTTGACTGTATAGACTCATCTGGGATGGCCCGTCCCACCCAGAGGTGCAGAATCTCCTTATCCATGATGCACAGGCACCAGGAATGCTCTCATTCCTGAGTAAATGGCCTACCGCAGTTGTGGTTTGAATTTGGAATGTACCCCACAGGCTCATATTTTGAATGGTGGTCACCATCTTTTGCTACTATTTGTTGGGGGGTGGGGGAGGGTACTCCATTTTGAAGCAAGGGCTTAGCTCTTAGAAAGAGGCCAGGGGTGTTACTGAAAGTTATATCCTGGCCTCTGGTTCCAACCTTATTCTCTGCTTCTGGGTTAGTTGTGATGTGAATAGGCTTTGCCATATATCTGACACCATGAGAGACACAGTTGCAACAATTACACAAATTTGGTACTAGGAGTGGGGACAATGCCACACAAATGTGCACCTGTTGCAAGGTGCAACCCCCATTCAGGGCAGGTCTCAGTTCCTGGCCCTGAGCAAAGCACAAAGCTAGTGGAATAAAACTCTTGAGTGTGTGTTCCAAGACTGTGCCTCAAAGCACTGGGAAATTCCTTTCCCTGAGCCGTCCTGTTTATAGAACTGAGTCAGCCCACTGGATAATTGGGTACCTGCCCTCTCGCTAAATGGCACTTAACCACAGCTCACGCAGCACAGAAGGCCCTGCTCCAGGGTTTCTGGGAAACAGGGTGAGTCCAAGGCCACTTGTTTTCCCTTACTTCTGAGGCAGAAGCTGCTTGATGCTGTCCATACTGCGTGTCTTTCCTCTCATGCATACTTAGAAACAGGGGCACCATATCTGGATGCCACATCACTACTCCATCTCTGTTACTGCCCTGGCATGCACAAGGTGCCTGGCCAGTGCCAGGACAAAAGATGGATGGAGGAAATAGAGGAAGGACGCTGAGGGATCAACAGGTAGAAGTAACTCTTTTCCACTTCTCCTCGAACAGTCAGCAGCTCAGAAGGAAAGCTTGTCATTGTGACCTAGCTACATTATGGTCCCTAGAACGTGCATGTTTGTTTTTTCCCTGTTTTCTGACTTCTTTATTTCTTTTTCAATAAAGTTTCCATACTTTTTTTGTATTTTTCAAGTCTAATTTTATTTTCATTTTGTTGACTTTTTCATAGCCGTCTGGAGAGAAAAAAAATAAAATATGCAAGGGTCCTTGTGGCAATAATGCCTCTTAGAAGCACCTTTCTGGACTCAGCTGGCTTCCTGGCCTTTGTCAGTTGCTTTACTATAATAATGTGATCTATAGGGGTAGGTGGAAGGAAGGGTGAGCTCATGGCCGCCCTCCACACTCCCTGCTCATGTGTGTGTGTGGGGGTGTGTGGTATGTGTGGGCTGTATGTGTATCATGTGTGTTTGGTATGTGTGTGGTATGTGTTTGTGTAGGGTGTGTGATATGTGTGTGTGGTATCTGGGGAGGTGTTGGGTGGTGTGGTGTGTGGTGTGTGTGTGTGGTGTATGCGTGTTGTGTGTGTATAGTATGTATGATGTGTGTTATGTGTGTGGTGTGGTGCGTGGTAGTGGTGGTAGTGTGTGTGTGTGTGTGTAGTGTGTCTGTGTATAATGTGTGTCCCCACACACAAGGAGGTAAACAAGAGCGAGCAGATCACCCCGTGTATCATGCATGTGCTTAGCAGAAACCACTCTGTAGAGGCTTGTCCAGGTGTTGTGCTGACATTTCAGGTGTCAAGTTCTTAATGTTTGAATTGATATTACAAGCCTGTGTCTCTTCCTGTCTCAGCTTCCTGAAGTTTCCGATTGGACACAGTCCATTGTGTCAACCACAGACAGCAAGGAATTGAGTTTTACTTGCTGTGTTTATTTTTCTAGGTAGCTTGTGAGTGTCAGTCATCTGGGCAGGAAAGATCTTAACTCTTGGCACTGAGCAGGCGTTCCTAGTCTCTTTCGCTTGGTCTTCAAGGCAAACCCAGCGATTACTAATTGTGTGTGCTTTCCAGGGACCTACTGAGGGGGAACAAGTTATTCGTGCCTGGTGCTCCTGGGCACCCAGTGCTTGCACCCGCTGTCAGACTATAGTACTGTCTAGGATGTTCATGCACTCCTCTTCCTGAGTGCTTTCTTGAGCTCTTAAAAGGATAATAGCAGTCTGTTTAGCTTAGTCGGGTTCATGTTGCTGTAATAGAATGCCACAGGCTGGGTAACTCATAAACAATAAAGATGTAGTTGGCTCATGGCTCTGGACTCTCACAAGTTCAAGAGACTGATGAGGCCCTCCTTGCTGTGTCATCCCATTGAGGAAGGAAGAAGGGCAAGAGAGCTCAAGAGAATATAGAAAAAGAGGCGACAAACTTAGGTTTATCCTGACAATTAACCTCGTCCTGTAACAGCATTAACACATTCACGAGGTCAGATTGCCTCTCAGGGATCCGATTCTGACACATAAACTCAGTGGAGAGAAGAGCATATCCGAACCGCGGTACCACAGAAACCACTTTGCTTTCTAGTGATGAGTATGAAGTCTATAGGTAGACTCTAGTAGATACATGCTTGTTGAATGACTGGCAGATCAAGTGAGGAAGTCGTCAGTGAAGGGTGAAGATTGACAGGTCACATGTCTGTCACACATGCTACTGCTTTCCCCAGCATCAATGTCCTGGGCTGAGGACATGACCCGCACCTCATCCTTCCCATGGCTTCATCTATTCTTAGCCACCAACACTCCCAAGGCCTTTGTGTTTGTCACCAGACACTCTTAGGAGAAAAGGATGGCAGGGCATATCTTTAAAATGAGGGCTTATGAAATGGACAGCATTGAATTAGCACCACGTGCTTTTCCAAGACTATTCAGCAGAACAAACATACCACATGCCCTCCCTCCCCTGCATCACCCACCACTGCTTCACAGAAACAATGACCCTTAAGGACTGTTTCCTTCCCGTTTTTCTTAAGATAAAAATATAGAGGGAAAATCTAGCGGTAGAGATTAACGCAAAGACATTGGTAGCACAGAATCTCAAACATAACCACACCAGAAAATACAGTTCCCAGCTATTTCAGTGTTGGGCTGTACTGAGAGCCCTTCCTTGGTCTTCCCCAATTCTACATTTTTCTCTCAGAGAATCTAACTTGTACTTATCAGACATTTCTTGTAAACTTACCAGACACGATAGGTCAGTTACTTGTTTTCATTTATAATCTTATCTTTACTATCAGTGTTAATGTTTTTATTGTTTCTTGTTAGTTAGATTGGTTCATTGATAGATAATTACATGTATTTAGACGACAATTCTGATGTTCTCACTCCTGTCTTCTTTCACCTCTCTTCCCTCTGTACACACACACATTTCCCCTCACGTGTGTCCTTCTGCTTTGTGACCCAGTGACTTTAACCAGGGCTTCCTGTGTGACTGCAGATAGAGAACTATGAACTGGGGCCTTGGTGGGACCATAACTGAAGGCAATGTTTCCTCTTTTCTCAGAATCCATAGGCAACCATTCATTCAGCAGTAAGGTCCCATGAGCCCCTTCCACACACATGACTGACTGTTGGCAGAGCCAGTTCTGTTCAGGCCCAGTGCCCATAGCTGCTTCACGATTACAGTGGCCATGTCATGTGACATTGCACAGCCCTTCTCCTTATATTCTGGCTCTTTCTGTTTCTATCTCCTCTCCTGCAATGTTGCCTGAGCCAAAAAAGTGTGGTGTAAACATCTTGTCTAGGGCTGAACCTTCACATATCACGGATTCTCAGCATCTCAGACAACTACCTGTCTCTGTATTGAGTGTTGTTCACCACGAAGGGAGACTCCACTGATGAGGGGCTAGAGTAGCGTTTGTCTGTGGTCACAAACACAGATATTTAGAAGGCAGTTTACCATCATTTAGCAAACCATCAGGAATGTTATCTGCTGAGGCCTATGACTTCCCCATGGGCGTCTGGCCAGGTTTCTAGTACCAGGCATGGGTTCCCACTTGTGAAGCCAACCCCAAATCCAATCATGGAGCAGCTGGTCACAGTTGTTCAAGTGGGCTCATCACGCTTGGCAGCTCGGTATTGTAGCCTTAAGGTTCGGAGCTGGGTAGATTACTGATGCTCTTTGTCAGCCCAAAGCACCCTCTGGCACACTGAAAGCTAGCAGCGGAAAGGAGGTTCCAGTTTGACTCCTCTGTCTCTGTCAACTATGAACTTATGGTGTCTTTAGTTATAGAGTCTTATTATCTAGTTCTGGTGAAGACCCCACTTTTCAGTCCTCCTGAATGAGAAGCTTAGCTTTTACTAAATGGAAGGGAGTGGGGATTAAAGACAGTTGTCATATTTTCATTAGAGTTGGGACTTTCTTCCTCTGTCCTTTCCCAGAGTGTCCTTCCTGTGCTGGTCACAGCAGCAAGCATCGAGAATTGCTGTGTGGAGTTGTAGACTTGTCACAGCACTCTGATGAAGGAGAATGGTTTCAGTTCACACATTTTGCTTTCTGCTCTGTGTGTGTGTGTGTGCGTGTGCACGTGCGCGCGCGTGTATAGAGGGAAGAAGGGGAGGGGGAAAGAGAGGGAGAGAAGGAGAGAGAGAAAGAAAACAGGAAGAATAAGCTCCATTTGTAAAATAGATAACACTTAAGTATCTGTTTATATGACAAGAGGGCAATATAGATGCAGTAAAAACTCAAATATGGTCCCTGCTTGCGCTCCGGATTGCCCTCCTCCAAGAGCAGGTCAAATAAACATAAAGTGGCAAATCCAAGGCATTGTGGGAGGGAAGAGGAGAAGAGTGATGCCCACTGCACTTCAGGCTAGATGGGGAAGTTGAGAAGTGAGGAAAGAGAGACTCATGGGGTAGAGGTGAGTGGGGTGGGGTCAGAGTTGACTCTGAACAATGAATAACAATCTACTCAGCAGACCATAGAGAAAATTAGAGTAGTGGTGTACAGAGAGGCTCCGAAATCACAGATGCTGTGAAATGGTTGGAAAACAGGGAGGGTTGACCTCAAGCATTCCTACTAAACACTAGCCCTAAGGACAAAATACTGGGCTAGACAGGAAGAAATGAGTAAGTTTGGGTCAGATCACAATGAACTTTGAATGCCAAGTCAAGGGTCTGGACTTTGCTGGGTGTGCATGTTCGTGTATGTGTACATAAAATGGAAGGGTAGATATTTTCCCTGGTGACTTTTAAATAAATGAATAAAAAAATCAGAATTTTGTTCCATTGTTAGCTTTTCTGTCCACACTGGCAAGTGTGTTGTGTTTTTCCTACTACACCATTTATTTTTTTTCTCTAAGTAGATTGTCCTGGATTGTCCTGGCTGGCTGCTGTCTCGTTTAGCATAGTCCACTCTTCCTTGTTATTTTAGCCCAAGCCCAGGTAATCACTTACAATGTTAATTGTCTCCAGCATTAGACAGTGTAAGGCTGGCTTTTAGTTTGTAAGGCTCTTGGCTGCTGAGTGTGAGCAGAGGAAACCCCTGGAGTTTGTGCCCAGACTTGTTTCCAGGCTCTATGCTTCCAACCAACATTTCTGGAGCACTTTATGGCAGGCTTTGTAAAGATTTAGTTGAAAACCAACTTATGGATTCTTCCTTAATTGGCTTGGCCAGGGTTAATCTGTCACTGGCCCAGCCAAGCTGGCTTCTATTATGCAGCCACACTGAGGATTTCCTGTGTTTCTCTTGTCCTAAGGGAGGCTGGCTGTTTTTAGAAACAAATGTTGGTATTGGTGAAGGCCGGCATCCTTGTATCCTCTGAAGTGAACCCAGCAGGGCTCCTATCTGACTCAGTCCTCCAGACTTTTCCTTGAAATGAACAAGTCTTGGATTTGGCATCTGCATGCTAGTGGTGTGTGTGTGTGTGTGTGTGTGTGTGTGTGTGTATGATTTTCTCCCCCGAATTAATTCAAAGCTTGCTTTTTATTTCTGGCTCTTTGGATTGCCTCTTGGAAATGCTCAAGGGTACTCAGTCAATGCTGGAAACACCTGTAACATCAGGATGTGTGTAGAGAAGAGATTTCTGTGGCTCTGGAAACCTTGGAGTACCTGCAGAGAAGGGCAGCAAGGGCATCCTGTGGCACTCTTCTGAGGTTGTCGCATGCTGACCACATGGATTTCCACGTAGGGGTGGGAGACTGAAGCTTATATTATGAGATTTGGATAATGAGTGGGAACTATGGAGCACGGCCTGCTGGCACTAGAAAACAGTCATGTCAAACAAGATTTTGTGTCTGGACAGTCTGCGAAGGTGAAATCTGTCTGTCCCTTGAGGATAGCAGTTCACTAAAGAGACAAGTATAAGAGGAAAGTCCCACTTCCTCCGTGATACTGCAAGGATGCTGGATTTCCCCCATTGGCAGGTATGCTGTGAGGTCTTGCTGTATATGATAGCAACCCATTAAAAAGTGAACTGCCCCTTTCCACCCCACGGTGCCCTCCGAGGTTCTCAGTGTTCACACAGTTCTTCTGGAGGAAGTTCATTATGATCATGTTTTGCAGCCAAAAGTATCTGACTACCAGGGGCCAAGAGAATGCCACAAAAATCGCACCACACAACAGACCTCAGGCAAGAGATTTACTAGGGAAGGGGAGACCGAATGGCTGCCTCTGAGTGGGCACGCAGACAGTGGTGGACCAAGCAATGATGGTTGGCTTTGTGGCAGGAGGAGGTGTGTAGCATGTATATAAGAAAAACCCAGCAATGGTGGTGATGGTAGAACTATGTGAACTGTGTGGCATTGGCCCTTAGTGACAGTGGGGCCACTGTGCTGAGAGACTGAAGGTAGGATACAGTGTAGGGGAACACTCCTGGTTCAGGAAGGTGGGCGGGTCTCAGTTGACCAACAGCATCCATGAGTGTATTCAAATGTAGACATGTATGTTACAGGTATTAGCAAAGGACGCCAATCTCTGTTTCGTTTCCCTTGGTCATTTCCACTCTCCTTTGTCCCTTCTGTCCTAGCCCCTTACTCCTGAGTCCCAAATTAAATTTTCCAGAAATGCGTCATCTTTTAAAAGATATGCCAGGTAAAACTTTTATTATTTGTAGCAGGTATCCAAAACTTTTATTAGTAGTAGTATGTGTAGTGGGTATCCAAAAATAAATTTGGAGAGTCAGTTCTCTCCTTCCGCCTTGTTTCTGAGACAGAGCCCCTCTTGTTTCTGTAGTGAGGTGTCAGACATTATATGTGTTCTCCAGACTACCTAGCCCATGAGCTTCCACACAGTTCTTTTATCTCGATTTCCCAACTTGCTATTGCACTGCTGGGATTCTGGGTGTATTCCTCTGCATCCAATTCTTATGGAGGTTCTGAAGGTTGAACTTGAGCCACTGGGCTTGAGTGGCAAGGGCTTTTCCCCTGCACACCATCTTTGAAGCTCCAGGATGCTGCATTTGTGATTGACTGTGTTAGTGAGGACTCACACACCCTTCCCTACCTCTATTACCAACTAGCTCTTCCAGGACTCCAACCATGCATCTGAGGTATCTTGCCATCAATAACACCTGCTGGTCTCCTAGAACCCATGGAGAATCCACTGGGCATCTAGGACAAAGCAGAGGTCAGGGCTGTAGGAGCAAGGGCAGTGGCCACGCCTGTGACGCAAAAAGCCTGCCAACTCTGAAGCATTTTGGCTGGGCAAAGTTCCATGTGTTTTCTCTGGAAACTTTTAGTGACGTTGGCTTGTGTTCTTTGGGTATGGATACACACATACCCTTGTGTTTGGGTCCCTGTCTTCTCATTCTTTATGTAACTACCCTGGGACATGATGCTTGTCTAAGGGCACAAGAGTCACAGCATCACAGTTCTCACCGTAGGGAATTTAAAGCAGTTCCTCTGAGCTCTCCATTTAAACAGGAGTGTAGAAAGGGACTGAGTCGGGTTAGGGACACATCTGAACGTGGGATCTGGATTTTTTCAGACTCACTGAGCCTCTAAGCTTTAAGTTTGTGTCTGTTTAGCATGTAGCTATACGGTATACATTTTAATCATTTCTGTATGCTGATATGTTTCTCACTAAGAATAACAGTATATATAATACATAGCTAACTTATTACTTACATAAATAACTTACTCTTTGGGCCTTGGTATATGCATATATGTGTGTGTTAAAGCCAGAGGTTGGCTTTACAAACATCCATCTACTGCTTTTCACCTTGGTGGGTATATATATATATATATTTCCTTGACCGGTGCTGGGATTATAGATGTGCGTCCTACTATTCCTGACTTATTCTGTAGGTTTTGGGAAGGGGAACTGGTGAAGCAAACTCTTTACCCACAGAGCCATCTTCCCACTCTGACATGTTCATGTTACATTTATTAAACAGTTATTAGGTATCAGACGTTATATGTGTTCTCAGCACTTCCATGTGTCAGAGATGCCAGTCTGGTGAGGATTATTTTATGAGGCTTAATTGTACTTGCTGTAACTGAGGGACAAAATGGTTGATACCTGCTGGTAATGTGTAGGGAATCCAAATAAGATGACTTCCCTGGGATCGAATGTGCAAAGACCCCTCGCACCCCACCCCAGGGTATGTTAAGCCCTTGGCTTTACAATAAAGAAAGACACTTGAGTAGGTAGTCCCAGCAGGGCTGAGCACTGGCTGCTTCAGGAACAGGCTTGTTTGTGGGGGCATTTTGGAAATGGGGTTAGAGAGGCAGCTTAGAATAGACTGCATCACCAGTGTGCCAAAACAGGGACTCTGGATTCTATTCAGTAACTAAAGGGGATTACACGGACATTTTTATGAATAGGGAGAGTCAGATGACAGGGTCAGATGACACAGTATGTGTGCTGCAAGCCCCAGAAGTCTGGTAACAAGGAAGGTGGCTGGGAAGTCGTGGCCAGGCTCCAGGCAGAGCTGCAGGATGGCTGCTGAGCGCCTTTCTCACTGTTCCTACAGTTCAGAATGCTCTCTGGCTCCTCCTAGTCACACACACACTCTTCTTCCTAGATGGTGCCGAGGTCATCCACATGGAGACTTTGTTTAGTCACCACCCGAGTAGACATCAGCTCTGTCTCCTCTGCTTCTCTGACCCTAGCACGTTCTTTTTCCCCTCTCGGAGCACATTTGCAGAAGTCCTGTTGAACATCTTTACGTACACTTATCTCCGCTCTCTAATCTGCTCTCCACGGCAGGACTAGGCCTTTGCCTCCCTAAATACTTGGCACAGTGCCTGACATTTTTCCAGCCCTCAATAAACGTGTGATGAATGAATTCTTTCCCAAGAAAAAGTAATGGATCTGTCTATGGAAAAGGATACCCAAGCTGGACCTGGTGGTGCATGTGAATGATCTCAGCATTTGGGGTCGGGTAGGGGTATGAGGCAGGAGGATCAAGAGTTCAAGGTCAACCAGGTGTATATAGCAGCAGGACTCATCTCAAAAGGGAGAGGGAGTGTTCAACTTTGAGAGGGAGTTTTTAAAGCTATACTAAGGGCTGACAACCGAGGGCCAACTTCAGCCTACTTTGTAGACTGCTTTGTAAATAAACCTTTATGGGAAGCACAACCACACTTGGGAGGAATGGCAGATGCTGTGGTAAGACAAGACAAACCATAGTTCAAATGTATTTCCTCTTTGGCTACTTACAGAGCCTACCAACCCTTATGATTAGTTTCTGCAAGTAAGGGATAGAAGAAAGTGTCTCAGTCACACATCGCTGCTGTAGGAAGACAGGGAGGAAAGGATGAAGGAGACCCTAATAGAGAGGATTTGGGGCCACAGAATAGAGATGGCCTTCGCTCCCACAGTTCCCCGCTGAAGCCTCTCCTGTGTGCTCTCTTCTAGTCATCCAGTTTGGTTTTGTCACCCTTTTTGTGGCCTCCTTTCCTCTGGCCCCCGTGTTTGCTCTCCTCAACAATGTCATTGAAGTGCGGCTGGATGCAAAAAAGTTTGTTACAGAGCTGAGACGCCCAGATGCTGTGAGAACCAAAGACATTGGTATGTTCTCCACCCCCTTTGAGGCCTTGTGCTCCCCCTTTCCCTCCCCATGAGGCTCCTTCCTCCTGTTCCACAGAGCTCAGGGAGCCAGCATAGCTCTCCTTTCTTTACTGCTTGGAACTTCTCCTGTTTCTTTCCTTGGATGTGAGAAGTCCAGTAGAAGTCATTTAGCTATCCTAAGTTGTCCCCTAAGTTTCCAGACAGGAGTACCCTAAGCTTTTCTGTGCAAACCCAGTTCGGGAAGGGGGCAAAAAGCCTTCCTAGGTAACCTTCTACACAGTGTCATCCCTTAGGGCCTTGCTGTCTCTGATGCCAGGTTGGGACTAACCAGAGATGCCTGCACTTCTGTCTTACAGGAATTTGGTTTGACATTCTCTCTGGAATTGGCAAGTTCTCCGTCATCATCAATGTAAGTGCTTGCTTTCAGAAGGCCTTAGCTCTAAGGGAGGAGCTTCCAGAGAGCCCAGCCTTGGAAGCAGAAACCAATCTCATTACTTCTCAGCTTCTCCTGTTTAGAGCTTTGCTTTAGACAGCCTCCTGCTTCGTGCTTACACAAGCCTTGTATGTAACTCATGTTGCTGCCTGACAATGCAATTTAGCTTTAAATTTTATTAAGGAAAAAGCTCTTGTCCATATGACTATATGTCTTGGCATTAAGAGTCAAAATCAGATCTTTTTGGAGTCAAGAATAATGAAGAAACAATTTGCCCTATCTGCCCATCTCTTTCCATTTGATTTGTCCTCTTTTGTACCTGGAATGTTGCCTAGGTTACAGTTCCTAATTCCTCAACATTCTTAGTGCAAAGCCTTAATCCCTCTCATGGACTGGTGTGCCCTGTAGGTTAAGCTAAGATAAGGAAGAAAAAGGGATACTTGCCAAACTCATATACATGGCAGAAGAAATTGCTTTTGTCCACTGGATGAACAGTGGCCAGATAGGGGTCCCCTCCAGCTCTTCCTTCCAAGAAGGCACCAGCCAGCTAGGTGTACATTAGAAAGCCACAGTTCATCTTCCTTAGGTAGCAGAACGTTGATTTCTAACTCAGTTCCTTGATACCTGCCCACAAATGATCAAGAGGTTTTGGGGTGTGCGTGTGGAATCAGTCTGCTGCAGGTCGAGTGTTTAGATGTAGGAAGCACCCCTTTGGATGCTTAGAAATAAAGCACAATTGAAAAGGAGATGAGCTGTTACTTTGAGCCATGTCTGTTAGAAAAGAGACCCTCAGTGTCAGCGACATTCTATCTGTGTTACAGAGTGACAGAGCGTTTTTTTCCCCTGGCTGCTAAGAGTCTTGCTTGCTTATCAAACCAACAGGATGACAGGATGTAGGAGTCGCTTCTACCATTTAGAAACATTCTAGAAATAATGTAGGATAACGGGAGGACAAAGAAGTGCTCAACGAATCACAGTTACGATAATTATACGTATGTTATTAATTTTCAAATATGGATATGGCCCACTTATGTATATACATTCAGAAAAAAAAATACCTAAACCAGATTTTAAGGGGCCTTAATTATTGCGCAGACTATCGTATAAACAGCTGCCAAAAAGATTTAAGGTTCTCTTTGCAGAAAGTCACTCCAAATCCAAACAAGCAATCACTCACCTGCATTCAGCTTACTTTTGGCCATTTGTAGAGCACTTAGACATCCCAAATGCTGTGTGGGATGAGTATGGCCCATCTAGCAGGCCCAGTGCCTCTTCCCTTCCATCTCTCCCCTTTCATAAGATGAACAAAGAAATAGCTTCTACTGCACGAGGCACTGCCAAGTGTCCCGAGATGATGATCTGATTGAGGAAACTATGTTCCTGACTCTTTAGTGTTCCCTCAGGACACATGCACAGGCCTCCAGCTCCCTTACCCCATATACCAGCCCCACTTTCATCACGCCAAGGGAGAGTCTCAGAAGACCTTGAACTCTGTTTTGGCTCAGCCAACAGCAATGCCAATCCAAGTATCTCAGAGGTGGAACGAAGCCTCCAACACTCAATATTGTCATTTCCTCTGTCCAAAACTATGAGCCATGGAAACTTAGGGGCAGGCTCTTAGGGAAAGGTAGATGCTCCCGTGTCAAAGCTTATAGCTCCTCTTGATGGTGTGCCCAAGGGTGGACAGTTCCTCAGTCACATGTCCACTGTGCCTTCCAGAAACCACTCATTGAGACTTGTACTTGGTGCTTGTCATTCTGTCCCCAGGCTTTTGTCATTGCTGTCACCTCCGACTTTATCCCCCGCCTTGTGTACCAGTACTCCTATAGCCACAATGGGACTCTGCACGGCTTCGTCAACCACACGCTCTCCTTTTTCAATGTCAGCCAGCTGAAGGAAGGGACACAACCGGAGAACTCACAGTTTGACCAGGAGGTTCAGTTTTGCAGGTAAAATGATGTGGGGGAGGGGGGCCAGGACCAGTAGATCCCAAGAGTTATTTAGAGGACCTGGAGGGGGCTCCTTCTTCTTTGTCTCCATCTCCTATCCCTCCAGAGTTGCTATGACCTCACTTGATTGAGTCACTAAATATTGATGAGTGCCTTGTGCTTCACACGCTAGAGCAGATTAAGTGCTATATAACTCTGATTATACTGTCAAGGAGAAGAGATAGCAGAGGAGTCAGTCATCATACAAACTCACATGTAGGCCTGTGTGCATGGTGAATAGTCAAGAGACTAGCGTGGAAAAGATGCACTTCCTAGATAGGCTACAAGGAGGTGAGTTTCACAAAGGGGAAGTACTCTAGCGTGGAGCTAGACAATGGAGTTTCAGTGAAGGAGACCTTTTGAGAAACTAGTACTGGAAAATAATGTAAGCTGTGTCAGAATTCCTGGGATCACATAGGCCAAGCACAGAATTTGTATAGCATAAAGAACACACCAGAAGCTGTGAAATCTCATAACACCTCCAATATGATCTAATAGGAAGGCATGGCTTTTTTAGTCATCAGAGATTGACACACAAAGTGTATGTTGAGGTAACTGATGAGATTTCAGAGGAAGATGGACTAGGGTTTGGAGAGCACTGGGGGTAGTTGGGCTGGTAAGCCACTGGGACATGAACTATGATAGGCCTGGGATAGGGTCACAGAGGAATTAAGAGAAAAGAAGAAAAGTTTTTTTCACATGATATGATGCAGAGTTAGTGGTGATAGACACAGGAGGGAGGCTGAGTCTGAAGATGGCTTGGAAACTGTGGTTCTGTTGACATGTCGAGGAAGGTGCTAGAACCTGATCTTATAAGACATGGTGTGATTCTGGCTTCAGTGAGACTGGAATCTCAGTATAGTCAAAACAGTGAAAAGATCAATACTTGGACGATCATATCATATTGAAGATGCTGCCATATTTCATGGCTTCCCATGTGTTCTTCTTGCTATCCAAACTCAGCATTTTGGCCTTTGTGACCACAGGAATTCTGACACACTTCATGTTATTTGTCATTTCTATTTTGTCAAATGTCCTCCTTAATTAAGCCTGCACTGTCTAGCTCTACATTAGAGTATGTTCCCTTTTGCCATTTGACATTCATACGTGCTGAGTTTGATATTGGTCATGGCGCATTGCCAATGGTGGTTGGTCAAGCAGTGGTTTTCACCTTCCTCCTGGATATATCCTAAGCTGGTATTCAGAAGAGGTGGCTGAGAGACACCACTCCAGGAATCCCCGACGCCAAGATACAGAAAGCTCTTTGTGACTTCTCAAGGAAACTAAAGAACAGAGGAACAGCAAGAAACAACTTGTTGGACCCTTCTGGAGCTTGGCTACATGAGAGTCTCAGCCATGTCTTCATCAATACCACACCCCACGTATTGCAAACACAGATTAAGGAGCCAAGGGGAGATGTTGTGGGACTGGCAGGGATTGTTCTGGTCACCCTCCAGTGTGTCTGATGAATAGCTGCTGGTACCCCCATCAAAGCAGTATTCTAGTTTCCTTTTTCTTAATATCATATATGAATTAGATAATGTTTCATTATGTCATTTTATACATGTATAAAACTGTACTCTGACCATCTTGCCTGGTTTCCCTATTTTGTCTCTCCTACCCCTCTCACTGATCCTCTCCTCTTCCAAGTAGTCCCCTTTATAGTTTCATGCCCTTTTAAAAAAAAACATCTGGAATCTACATGTCGTAGCTGTCCAGTGGCCACAGATGAACCCTTTCAGGGTTCACCTGAAAGGAGGGATAGAAATGAAAAAGAGATGGAGGGACGAGAGAAACATGAAGTCAAGACAAAGTTCTCTGATCAAGGCTCAAAATTTAACATTCAGCACTTGTATATACAGGGAAAGCCCCATGGAACTCATCCTTTGTTTCAGCTGTAAGGCAGGCTCAGCAGACAGTCTCTTCTTTTATTCTTGCAGAAAGTTACAAGTGTAAACAAAGCAGCAGGATTCACCCAGGGGTTAAGGTCCTGTGTGGCAAACAAGATCTGTTCAGTCTGCTCAAGGCTGGGAAGTGCATTACATGTGAGAAGTACGCATGCAGTATTTAGCCTATTGAGATTGACTTGTTTTCTTTGCCCCAATGTTCCCCATTTCTAACTATTTTTCTACAGATGGCCTTGGTGTTCTTTACGGCCTAATGCAACTCTCTCTATCTGTCTCTATCTCTCTGTCTCTCTGCCTCTGTCTATCTCTCTGTGTGTATCTATGTGTGTGTGTGTGTGTTTGTGTGTGTGTGTGTTTGTGTATACGTGTGTGCACGTGTGTCTGTGTGTTTGTGTGTGTTTGTGTGTATGTGTGCGAGTGTGTGCGTGTGTGTGTGTGTGTGTGTGTGTGTGTGTATGCATATGAGTTTACATTTCCATTATTGATTCATCTGTTGATGGACATCTAGGCTGTTTCCATTTCTTAGTTATTGTGACTAGAACAGTGACAAATATGGATATGTGGTGCCAGGCATGGTGGCACTTGCCTTTAGTACCAGCAGAGGCAAGTGGATCTCTGAATTCAAAGGTAGCTTGATCTAGTTAGGAAATGTTTACATGAATGACAAACCTAGACTGTTGGGTAGCTTTCTTATTTTATTTGTTTGAGGGTCTCCATGTGGATCTCCATGGGGGTGACACTAATTTACATTCTTCACACCAGCACTGTTTGTTTGTTTTGAGGGTAGACATTCTGATTATAGCGAGACTGAAATCTTAGTACAGTCAAAACAGTGAGTGTGTGCTCACACTTTCCCGGTGGGGCTCAGAGCCAGATGCTCCTAAGGGAGACGCTTAAGCTCAGATCTACAGTCTGAGACCATGAGAGCGATGATTTGGTCATCCTAACCCAGACAGCTTAGCTTACTGACCCGTGATTTAAATCGATAGCCATCCTCAATCAGCACTAACTTTAGATCTTAACAGTAGTCAGCCAAGAAAAGATGAAGCAGCAGTGACCAGCAGGTCTATCCATTCATTTATATGAGCATAGATTTCTCAAGGGTTTTTACAGCTGGGGCTCCAAAGTGCCCAACCTTCAGAAGTCCTCTTGCAGGTAGATGTCCTTCTACACTAGGCACTACCCAGGCCACTGGATCTGGCTGGTTTGCCAGACTGTCCATGGTGCTGGATTTTGGTCTGTAGCTTCAACAGCCATGTTCTTTAGCGCAGAGGCTCTGTGCCAGAGCTGCAGGACATTTCTAATAAGATATGGGTGTAGCCATGGGCCTTTCTATGCCCACCCCAGCTCCTGAGTAATGACCTGGAGACTATATTTATTTATGGGCTTTTGGCCTTGTACCTAGAAGCTGTGACCTACTAGCTCATAATTCAATTGTCCCTTTATGCTAATCTGAGTTCTATCACATGACTGGTTAGTTACCTCTCCTTCCTTCTTGGCCTGCTTCTTCCTCCATGTCTGGCTGGCTGAATCTCCCATGCCTGACTCTTTCCCAGAGTTCCTCTCTTTGGAAGTCCCACCTTACTATTCTGCTTACTGCTATAGGCCATAGGCTTTTTATTTCAATCAATCAGAAGGTGATGTTTAAAGTACTAAGGCAAGAGATGCTTAACACTACCAAAATCCAACCTGTAATTAGATCTTTGCCGGTTCAGAAATCAGTATTTGAATAATACAAGGACAATCTTTACATGGTGCACAAGAACATCACTCCAACATATGGGTCTGTTCAAGCGTTGCCCACAAAGTCAGTCAATAGATTTGCACTAAGCAAACAGGCCCTGAAAAGTAGCCATTCTAGTATTTTTAATAACTGAAAATCCATAATTTTATTAACTGGGAGTGATCGTGGATATAGTCCCTTAATGCTTCAGTCTATCAAAAAGAAATCAAAAGAAACCGGTAAGACTTGGGAAACTTTGGAGTTCTCTAAGATTATAGATGTTCCTGGTGACAGATTCTGAACTAAAGTTCAGATCAAGTTTCTCCAAGATCACAAATTCCCAGGGTTATGCAGTGAGAATCAAGGTGAATACATCTGTTTCTCTTCAGATGGTCTAGCAGCACCTACCCGTCATAGAGCGAACACCCTGGGTCTTTCTTCTCCCATGATTCTAGATCACCCAGTAGCAGTTACGTTTCCTGAACATCATTGACTTTGATGGATCCATACTGGGAGCCAAGAGTAGGTCTAATTTTGAATGAGGTTTAATTCAATCAAACAAGTCAAAACCCCAATCTTTATCTCCCAATTGTATTTTTGTCAATTCAGACTATACTTTAAAGCTCCACACGATTGGTATCAGCTGTCCTGACCAATCAAGTAGAGCTTATTCTACTCATCCCATACTGCAAAGGCTCAGGACCCAGAAGTGTTGTCAGGACATGAGTCAGGACACACAGGGTTGAGACTTAAGGTCTCTGGATTTTCTAACCAGTTATACACAAAACTCTGACAATATCTTCATAGTTTCTATGCAGGTAGATGAAATTGTGTGTAGTGTGTGTATTACCCATCAAAATTATGCTGAGGATGAGGAGATGACTCAGAGAGCAAAGCTGTGGCTGCACAAGTGTAAGAATCTGAGTTCCTATCCCCACACTCACATAGGCCTAACATAGTAGTGCGATTCTGTAATCCCAGTGCTCCTGTGGGAAGACAGTAGGCAGAGACAGAAGGATCCCCTGAAGGTCATGGGCTAGGCAGGTATACAAGGTGCCCACCAAAAGACTATCTCAAAGAAGATGGAAGGCAAGGACTGATACCACAAGTTTTCTTCTGTGTTCCTGTGAACACAGACATAACACACATACACACACACACACACACACACATACAGTGGGGGGAGGTGCTGGGTTGGGGAGATAAAGAGGGGTATGAAGAGAGAGATTTAATAAAAGAAACCTGCTGCCAACGAGAGACAGAACTGTCAGGAGCATGCATAGGAGGTATACGTTAATTCTACCCTTCTGCCAAGAAAATGCGTCTTCAGAAACAAATCATCCTGAGATCAAACTGGAATGACATTTGGAGCAGCCAGGTTCTGTATCCGTTAGGATTATGGGGTCATTGTGCCAATGTTTGAAACCCTGATACTGTGATATAGAGTACCACAGTACCTCCATCAGGAAGTCCAGATGAAGCAGGGGAGTAGGTGAGAAGGATGTTCAAATGACACTCTAATAACTTCTTACGGGGTCACTGTGGGGACAATACCTCACTCAGATTTAAATATTTGGGAGTAAGCATTCAAAAGATTGAAGATAAAGAATGAGAAATTCAGTGGTTACAGGAATACTCTATTTTATATTTTGGCTTTGTTTGAGACAAGGTCTTCTTGTGTAGTGTGGCTGGATGAATAATTATGGCGCTTAGAATGGTGTGCTGGCTAATCTTGTGTCAACTTGACACACAAACTAGAAGTATCTGAAAAGAGGGACCCTTCATTGAGAAAATGTCGCTATACTATCTGGCTGTAAGATCTTAGTTATTGCTGGGATGGGGTGGTCCAACTCTTTATGGGTGGTGCCATCCCTGGGTGGTCCTGGGTTCTATAAGAAAGCAGACTGAGCAAGCCATGGGAAGCAATCCAGGCCCTACATGGTGTCTGCATCAGCTCCTGCCTCCAGGTTCCTGCTCCATGTGAGTTCCTGTCCTCTGGTGCTGAGCAGCAATGTGGTAATGTAAGCAAACTGAATAAACCCTTTCCTCCCCAACTTGCTTTTGCATTATGATATTTTGTTGCAGCAACAGAAACCCCAATTAAGACATCAACACCCCTTTCTTCCTATCCACAAACACATGGGAATTCGAGTCACAAAAGAGTATATAAACCTAATTATTTTCTCAGTGTTAGCTTAGTCATGAATCTTTCAGTTTTTTTGGTAGTGAAAAATATACTCAATTGTGAAAATATAAAATCCAATGTGAAGTTCCAGAGCTTCAGAATAGCTACTTAGTGTAGAAGTTCACTGAGATGCACAGACTGTGGGACTGGTTTGGCTGCATGATGTTAGTTACTTGCAAGTCTTTTATAATGAAGCACTAATATATCCTAAGAATTTTTTCTTCAAGATTTATTTATTTTATTTATTTATTTTTTTGCTGTGTCACTGTCTTCAGACACAGCAGAAGAAGTCATCAGATCCTATTACAGGTGATTCTGAGCCATCATGGGCTTGCTGGGAATTGAACTCAGGACCCCTGGAAGAGCAGACAGCGCTCAACCACTGAGCCATCTCTCCAGCCCCAAGAAATATTTTTAAAAGAGCTAGGATTACATGTGTTGGCTATTATTTCTGGGTTACAAATGGTTTTGTTGGAATTCCATATTCATATGGCTAAGTTAGTCTGGCTAGTGAACAGGACAAGGGTGGCAATCATAGAGAATGGTGTGCCAAAGGGGATGCTGGGTGGTGAAGGTGTTGTACAAAGAGCATTGTATTCAAGAAAGAAGCTAAAATGAGGAGGAAAAATAGATGTCAGATCCAGAACCTATTGGTCAGTGATTTGTGTCGAGCCTTCGTGATGTTGTCTCTCTGAGTATAATTAAGGTGATTGAGTTGCGTTGAAAATGAGATGCCTTGTTCAAATCTAAGTGGATGTCTAGGCAATAGTACAGTGTATGATCTAGGCATAGTATGTCAAATAGGGCTAAGAAGGTTAAGGATTGTTGACGAAATAGCTACTTAATGTGGCTCTTATGAGAGAGAGTGACAGAGACAAAGAGAGACAGAGATACATAGAGAGACTATGCATATGGTGGAGAGTCTGAGATAAATACTTTGGGAATCAGATGCAAGTTTGTAGCCTATAGTCCAGCTTTGTAATTGCTCTGCAGCAGGAAATGAACTTTATATTGAGTATCTGGCAAAGAGCCTTGAGAACTTGATGGTCCTTCTGATTCTCAGTCATCAACAACCTCTGAGACAAATATAATCACATAAAACTGAGGTCTTGGTTTCCAATCCAACCTTACCTGGGATAGAGGTTTTTCAAATGGCAGTAAGCATTAAGACATGTCTCCGGCTGCCCATTTGCAATGGGCAAAGAAAGGCAAAGCCACCATTTCTGGGGACATTCTCACCTCAGCTATTGAACTACTCCAACGTGGCTCTTCTTAAACTGTTCCAAGATGTTGGGTATCAAGCATGATTAGTGGCTATTTGACAAGGTCAAGCAGCTGCCATGCACTGGAGGTTGAATAGTGTCTCAGTTCCTAGCTCAGCAGGAAGGAAGCAGAGAGTTCACAGGGGCAAGGACACACATGGGCACCATCACCCCAACTGGACTGTTTGGAGGTGTTGGCCATGCAGAAGCGGGCATCCTCAATTGGCTCCTGCTAAACATAAGCGCTTCCATATCCCCAGGCTCCGTGCAAAGCCTTTGAAGAAACAACATCCGCCTTGCGTCTGTTCCATGTAACAGCAGAGGTAGCCCATTTTCCCAGGTGTCAGCTCCCTGATCTTTACCAACTGTTAGATTGACATGGTTCTCATTAGCCCCTAATTGCCTCTACTGTTTTCCTCTACCAACAGCCAGTTTCAGAAGGCATTTTAAAGTGGCTCAGATGGTCTGAAAGTATTGTACATAATTGTTTCAGCATTAATATGACATTCAATTCCAATGGGGCTATTTAAAAAGGTTTTTTTTTTCACACCTCTGTTTGGAGTCAAGAAAGGCATTCACTAACTGATTCATTATAGACCTAACACTTCATCTAAGCAAAAGTCTTTCTTGATGATGGGTGATCAGCTTCTCAGTGTTGGCTCCCTCCTTCCCTTCAGCAACTGTGTTTTCGTGGGTTGTAGCAGATCTCACAGTCGCTGGCTACCCTATAGGTGAGGATGGACAGAGGATGGTGACAGCTAAGGAGGTCTCTTTCCCTCTCTGACTATGCATTTGAGTTGGTTCAGATGTTAGATGTGCCCCTGAGGATGTGCTTGGATGCTCGGTACCTGGCTGGTGGTGCTCTTCTGGAAGGTTGTCAAACTCCCGAGAGTGGAGCAGGCATCTCTGGAGGAAGTAGGTCACAGAGGTTTGAGGTTTGTGGTTCTGTCCTACTTCCTGTCCAGTCTCTCCCTACTGACGGGATTAGGTGTAAACACATTACAGCCGTCCTTCTCACCATGGTGGAATGTCTCCCCTCATACTGTGAGCTACAGTGACTCCCCTCCCTTTCTTAAGTGGCTTCTGTCAGGTATTATGTCACAGTGGTGAGAAAACCCAGTAACAGAGCCTTGGTTTCTATGTCTGTAAATGCAAGGGCTTCCCAAGAAATCTAATGGTTCATTAATATATGAATACAGTGCTATAAAAATCTGAAACACCAAAGGTCCCCACTGCAGCCCTGTTCTACTTCCAGCTGAGCCTCTGAGCAAATCCAGCATTTTCCAACAATAAGCAGATGGCATGTGTGGGAACCTTTCTCCCATTTTTCCATATCTTTAATATAATAGAAATTACAGAACCTTGAAGTTATCGTTTCATAGGTTTGTCTCATAGCAATGAGTTTGTCTCATAATTTGAGTTAATGGAAACCTCGTTTCTTTAGGTAATGTCCAAATTTAACTCCATGCATTCAATTTTCACAAAATAATATTAAGTTAGTTTTAAAACTAAAATAAAATGTTGACTTTTTAAAAAATCCGTTTCACCTGTTACATGGAGGTCTGCCCCAATTAACACTGTAATGTTGCTTTTGAAATCTCAGTATAAAACACACCAGAGTCAACTGATTATTGCTAGTAATTGTATCTTTTTAAAATTATGCTAGGAATGTAATTCAGCAGTAGAGCACTTCCGTGGCATACAGAGACCTTGGGTACCATTCCTAGCACTGCAGAAAAATGTATGAACTTCTTACAAAAATAATTATGTGTACATATATCTATGTATAAAAGGAGCCCCAGACTTTATCTCCCAGGAGACAACACTGCCCCCCACTCCTTGGTGTGGAAGCTTTTAAAAATCACATTAACCTATGTTGTCTTATCTCACTGTGTCTTCCTTTAATGTTGAGTGTACATACATACCTGTACATGTGTTTTTCATGCTTGGTCTGGAAGGCAGCTGGGTCCCTTCTGGGTCCTTAGCCCTGTAGTACACTGTGTACTGGTACCTTTTTCTGATTTAGACTGCTGAAGTTCAGAGACATGATGTACCTGACTCATGTCGAAGGCAGAGGCACCCCAATGCCATGTGTCCTGTTTAGATGACCTAGTTGTCTCATGAGTGAAAGTCTGTCTGTCTTGGAAGACTCAGAAACAACTCTTCAAAAATAACATTAACACTCAAGGACAATACAGCAGAAATGGAGGAGGGTGAGCGTCTCCATCTGATGTGGCTGACATGAAAATTTTGCTTCCCTTTGTGGGAGGCATGAGTGTGCTGAGAAACTGAGGCTGCCCAGAGGAGACTGTCAGGTGTTGGGGGTCATATGACAGAATGAGGACGAACTAGGAAAAAAACTGTACTTCCCTGGTCTCAGGGCATCCTCCATCAGTCAGAGTCGCTCCTGCCTTGTGCCATTTATCTGAATGTCATCCTAGAGAAGGCCCCTGTGGCAGCCAGTGTCTGACACATCTGACGGTCATCAGCATCTTGGATCTGGGACTTGAGTGAAACCTTTTCTGGAAGCCAGGAGGATTAAGAAGGGTTATCTGTGTGCCATGTCTAAAGTCATAAGTCACCTTTAGCAAAGGAAAGAATAGTTACTATAGGTTTGCAATCCGTAATCTACAAATCCAAAACACTTGGTTCAAATAAGTCTGAAAGGGTTTGTGTTAATATTATATCACGAATGGAAAATTAAATACTACAAAACATTGCTGCATAAACATGCAATGATTTAAAGGTAGTGTATAAAACTATCTTCACTTTATGTGTGAAAGGAATATCTGAACCATTAATGAATTTCACATTTTTGCTTCAGGCCTATCCCCGAGATGCCTTAAATGTAAGCAAGTATTCCAAAATAGGAAGAAATTCTGAAATCTCTAATCCTTCTAATACCCAGAGTTTCAGATAAGGGACACTCAGCCTGTACTGGGTGGTTTCCTCTGAAGGACCAGGCAATGTGCTGAATTCTTTGAGTTGGTACAAAGCCACAGTGGGAAGAAAGGTTCAGGCTAACGTGGATGAGAACACTGGGTTTCAGAACATTCAGTAACGTGGGTGATGACTGTGTTAGTCATCTTTTTGTCGCTGTAACAAATACATGGAATGAGCAATCTATAATTAATAAAGAGAAAGTGTTGATTTTGGCACTTGATGTTTAGGAGATAATTTTCTTTAGGCTGGTGGCAAGGAAACATGTCATGAAAGGAGCATGTGCTAGAGGAAGCAAAAGAAAAGAGGAGAAGGAAGAAGGGTCTCACAACTTTTCACTCCCCAGTTGACCAAAGGATTTCCAATGAGTCCCCAATACTTTAAGCTTCCACTGCCTTCCAACAGAGTGACAAGGGGCCAAGACCTTAACACCTGGGACCTTGGAGAACAGTTAGGAAGGACCGGGAACCCAAGTGCTGGAAGTTGTTGTCAAGAACACACACTTCCCTCAGCTCTGGACTTACAAAACAAGCACCACAGATCATTACCACAGCAGTTCAAACAATGAAGCCTATTAGCCACCTGTCTTTTGAAGACACTTCTATTCTTAAAGCTAATTGCCTCTTTGTTTAGCAAGTGTCTTCTGGCTACTTAGAGAAAACCGTTGATAAGCCTGACTCCTTAGGATCAAATTTCAGAGGAAAAAAAATAAATATTATGTAACCCGAACTTACATTGGCATGTAAACAACCAATTATGTACCCAGTGGCACAAGCTTACTGGAATCCGGGCTCTTCAAAAGATGAATCATGGTTCATTAGTGGATTGTGAAATCGCTTCAATGGGTCACAAACAGCCTTTGGAAGGATTGGGACAGACTAGAATGGGATGGAGGGAAGAACAGACCAGGGTAGGCTAGGGTAAGCTACAGCAAAGTATCAATTTATCACATACAGTAAAGTTTACATTCTGTGTTATATTCATTTCAGTAATAGATACGTCTACTCATTAGTGTAAAGTAAGTTGTTACTGTAGGTCAGAGAGCTACTTTAGAAAGGAATGTGGGACAGAGGCGTGTCAAGTCCCTTACCACTATTTTCTGTGTTGTGGCTTTCTCTTCAGTGGAACCACCCTGTACTCCTCTGCATAGAGTTTCAGGTTGATCACTCTGGACAGATCTCTGCCAAGCCCCTCCCCCCACCACCACCCCAGATCCTCCATCTCACGGATGTGCCTGTTAGATTCAAAACATGTTTTAGACACCAGGGGAGGGCAGAGCCACAGTCCTAAAAACCTTGGTAAGTTAGTAGCCGAGTTGGAAGCTGAATTCGATTATTTATGGATTCTTTTCAGACTAGAAGGGGAGGAGTAGGCAGTGACTCTCATACCAAGCTCAGTGAGCAGCTGTTCCTTCACAGCCAGCACTAGGAAATGGGGAGAAATGGGCTTTCCTTGTAGCCAAGGGACTGGGCTATGCCTGGGAGGGAGGTCACAGTAAGCAGCAGCAGAGTGGTATCCTCCTCTAGCGTTGGAAAGGAGCAGACTCTGTTTTACATAGAGCAGAAAAATAGGCAAATCTAAAAAGGTTTTTCTCCATTCCCAGGACAGCCTATTCATTTGACTCACATGCTTTCCCTCTCCCTTGCTGTCTCTGTCTCTTCCCCTCCTCCCTCTCTCTCTTTCTCTCTCTCTCCCTCCCCCTCCCTCCTTCCTCTTTCCCATTCTCCCTGGTCTCTCTCCCATTCTCTACTAGCAAGCAGTCTGCGTAGCTTTCCATGTTCCTGTCCTCTGCCACCGACAATCTGAATGAGTGCCTTGGTGCTCTGTGGTGCTCCGCTGGGCTGCAGTTAGCTTTGCTTTTCAGCCAGATGTCAAATCAAGCTTTGCGACAGCTGCGATCAGCTGTTGGAAGTGGGGGAGCCAGGCAGTGAGGTAGGAGCTTCTGGCCTCTGGCCAAGCCCTAGTGGAAAGATCAGTGTCTGTCATAAAACATGTCCCTTTCTGTTGCTGACTCCATTGCTCTGGTGGTTTCTTTGTGTATACATCTCTTTCTTCTACCTCAGGTATTCTATCCTCCTTGCATCTATTCCTTGGAAACTAGAAGCCATCATACTAATACACAAACCTTTTGCAACATTAGTTTCTTCGTGACAAGGGAAAAGACCCTCCATTTATGACCCCACTTCAACTTGAGCTGTTGACGAGGTGCTCTGTGATAGCGAGGAAGAGCCTGGGTCCCCCTAGACTTACATCCTCACTTTTCTCTGCTTCTTACTGGCCTTGAATCCCTCCTAGGCCATATACTTGAATTCTGAGCCCACCAGGTTCCTACCCTGTATGCAATATGGATACTTGCATGACTCTGTTAAGAGGATTAAAAGGCAAACATTCAGAAGAGTCTTTTCTTTTGCTCAGGGCTATATACATGCTATGTGTCCTGTCCTGCATAGGATGTCTCTCCCTGGGCAGAGTCTCTTACTCTGCCTTCCTTATCTTACCCGTTCGTGCGCACGCGCGTGCACACACACACACACACACACACACACACACACACACACACACTACTGGGTAGTCTGATACCATCCCAACTCTTTTTCCACCCTAAGGGTTGCCATTGGGACACTTGTTGAATTCCATTGAAATAATGGGTCTATGAATGGTCAAAGTACTGCTAAGAACACTTGTCATTTTTCCAGGATTAGAAAATGAGTTCTCTGTGGCATGAGTCATTGCAGAATAGGGGTGAAAGGTCAGAGACAGAAAACAAAACATGCCGTTTCTCTGTGGGCCTGAGAAAAAGGCAGAAGCTCACACCAGGCATTGATATTTGATAAAGCATATCGATAAGTCATTAAGATGATTAATGAGAAAGACTGTTGATCAATTGTGGTTATTTATGACCCTCCCTTCCCCCAATTCATTGAACCTTTTGCTTGGGCTGCACTGGCTTTCCTTTGACTTCAGTGATATAGCTGGAAATCCTGGCTACCTTCAAAGCTGTTGCCTGAGGAGGACCCTGAGGTGACCTGCTAGTGCCCATGTCTACATGGGATCCAGAGACTGCTACATAGCACCAGATGAGGCATCTGGGAGCTCCTATCAGATAACAGAAGACATGAAGGCCACATGGACCCCATTACTCTCCTATGTGAGCCACCCTGAGAATGAAATCCTGACACCAGAGGTGTTGGGGAGAGAGAATAGGAAAATACATCTGTTGATTGACTTTTGTGGACTTTGATTTTTGTTTTTTGTTCCATAGTCAGTTATTAATTGAGCTGCGGATTTCTGCTGTCTCCTCTTTCCCAAGTTTAACAGCCAAGAGCTGAACTGTTGTTCAGATCTTGAGATTTTATCCGTAGAAGTATCTGCTTCCCTTCAGTCTATACTATTTACTTATATTTTAATTTTACATATTTGGTTAGTCAGTTAGTTTATATTTATGTGTATGTACAGGTGTATGTATGTGTACACATCTGAGTGCATGTATGTACATGTGTGCACATGAATATGGAGACCTAGAAGCCAATCTCAGGTTGTTCCACAGGTGTCCATCTTAGTTTTTAGAGATGGCATCTTTCAGTGAGACCTAGGGCTTATCAATTAGGCTAGGCTAGTTGACAAACATGTCCCGGGAAAATCTGCCTGTCTCTGCCTTTCCATTGCTGGGATGACAATCAGATGCCGCCACTCCACCTTTATAGAGCCAAACTCAGGCCCTCATGCTGGTGCAACAAATACTGACCAGTTGAGCCATCTCCCCAGTCTCTGTCGCCACTCAGTCTGAATACTCTATCTTTCTCTGGGCAGGTTCAAAGATTATCGAGAGCCACCGTGGGCACCAAACCCATACGAGTTTTCTAAGCAATACTGGTCTGTTCTGTCTGCCCGGCTGGCGTTTGTTATCATCTTCCAGGTGAGTTATTCAGGTGAAGGCTAACTAGTTAGGATGCAGGCTGCCCAGGTGAAGACCTACCTGTCCCTCATAGTCAGATGCTTAAGATACAGTCACTCTTAGTATCTGTGTGTGTGTGTGTGGCTTTAATATCTCTGTGGGATATCCAAACTAAGAATGCTGAAATCCTTTGTAACAAATGACATCATATTTTCATGTAGTCAACCAATATCCCCTCATATATTTTAAGTAATTGCTAGAGGACATGATAACTAATGAAATGCAAACTCAGTGTGGACAGGCCTAAGAAATATTGACAAGCACAAGCATGCTAGTGTGGTTTTGGGCTTTGTTATTTTTGATCCATGGTTGGTTGAATCTGAGCATGGCGGGCAATGGATACAGAGGCTCACTTGTGCTTTGTGACATAGGGAACTTCACATGGGGCAAGCGGCAATATCTGTAAAGCAGGAGGATTCCCCAGAGAGAGCTTCTTTGAATGGGTGGACTTGGCTGAAAGATAATAAAACTCCAGAGTAAAGTTATCAAACAGATGTATCGTTAAGTAGCAAAGTGGAGAAATTTGCCCATTTAAACTGGAGAAGAAGAAAAGAAAGTGGAGAACCATTGAAACCAGAGTCTCAGCACTGGGACAGACAAACAGCACATCCCTTCTGTCAGCCTGAGAAAGGGCTCAAGTTCGGAACCTTTCCTCCTGAGCTCCTGGGTCCTTCCTTTGTTAGCATTGTTTACCATGGAGACATCTGGCTAGAGGGTCTGCAGAGTCATCTAGCCATCCCTGGAATGAATAGCAAATCTGAGCTCGGTGATTCCTATCTTCGACAATAGCCACAGCTCCAGTTGCGACGCTGAGATTCTCTGAGCTCCAGGGCCCCCATTCCCACTCAGGGTCTTGTTGATCTTTGAGCAGAGGCCAGAGCACAAAGCCAGATCCTTTTCTCTCCAGCTCCCTTGGCTTTTGTATTCCCTAAAGGGAGGTCTCTGGGGGGCTCTAAGGTATCCTGCCCCTCAGACTCCTGCCCAGGATGTGGAAAAGCCTACCAGCTAATCTTTCACCTACAGAAGACACTATTCTTCCCCCTGTAGAGATGGGATGATATGTTTGAAAAATTGCCTAGACATCCCTCTGCTATCCCCCCCTGCATCCATCTCCTCACTTGCCCATATGTCACATGTCACATGTCACGGGTCACTCACATGGGTGGTGGGTAGAGGAAAAGCCTAAATACCAGGGAGCCTCTGAAAGCAGTTGTTCCCAAAGCCTTCTCTTGAGTTCCCAGGAGCATGATGTAAATTTAGTTCAAGGCCTGTTACTGCCTTAGTTTCTTAGAGGTGAAAGAGAAGACACACAAGCATATAGTTCCCGGACAGAAAAATCATCACAAGTTGAGGAATGTGCTGGGTGAATCTGTAGGAAGGATAGACTTGATAGATGAGCAAGAATCAGAATATGTTAGCTTGAATTGGTCCATGCCGGGCACCGTAGCCTGATATTCATCACTCATAGAGAAACTGATCCCAGGAAAGACTTTCCTTGTTTACCTGTATATCCCAGAGACGGGCTCAGCAGGAAGCCTTATGTAAGTATATACAAAAGCCTTGGATCAACCAAAGAGAACTGGATTCAGAGAGTCCCTGGTGTCTGCAGAATGAGGAGACTGAGCTGTAGGGAGTTGGGCTAACACCAGATCAATAAAAACACTTAAGCTCCTAACCTGGTGTTGAGGACAGAAGGTACAGAAGGGGAGATGAATGGAGGAATTATCCAAGTGGCAGTCCCATAGAGGCCTCTGTGCTCTGTGGATATGTCCTTGAAGGCCCCAGTCTAGAGCAAGTCTAGAAGTGTGAAGACCAAGGACATGTGAAGACACTGTAGACAGTGCAACAGTATAGTATGTGGCTTCCTGACAGGAAGACTCATGAGGTAGCTGCCACTTACCATGTCTTGCCATTGCCAGTATTTGATGTGTATTATCAAGTCATCAGTACTCATAGCTGCTCCAGGGGTAGACTGAAGTTGTAGTAAGTTTACTAATGGGATGCCATTACCAGTGAAGACACCAAGGGACATTTTGGCTCATTGGTAAAGATCCTTCAGCCAGTGAGTTGCCTAGCACCTTGTTCTGTTTCTTCCTTTCTCATCAAGTCTTCAGTACCAGGGTAGTCCCTCTGAAGGGGTCAAGGTGGACAGTGGTGAGTTAGTGTCCACTATGACCTGATGTATCACACCACCACACCAAGGCTCACCATTCATGTCTCTTCCTTGTCTCCACAGAATCTAGTGATGTTCCTGAGTGTCCTCGTGGATTGGATGATTCCGGATATTCCCACAGACATTAGTGACCAGATCAAGAAAGAGAAGAGCTTGTTGGTTGACTTCTTTCTGAAGGAGGAGCATGAGAAGGTCAAGCTGGCTGATGAGCCCGCCCAGAAGAGCCAGGGAGGTGGGGATAGGAGCCGGAGGAGCCGTGCAGCCAGCTCTGTACCATCAGGCCGGAGCCAGCCAGGCAGCATAGCATCCTCAGGGTCCCAGCACACCAATGTATGAGCCATTGGCAGCAGAAGGGGGCATGTTCTGGAGAAACACATGCGTACACCATATGTTCCTATAAGACAGTGGCACCTCTTCTGCTGGGACTTGGCTTATAGGTGTCTCCAAAAGGAAGTTACAGAAAGGAAAATGGAGTGAGAGAGTGCAGAAGGGAAGGGAACCATACAGCTTCTGAGAAACTAGAAGCTTGAGTTTCTTTTAGGTTGACTTTTGAGCTGTGTCCTTTCAGGGAGTTGGGACTCCATGGAGGTCGCTTCACGATAGAATTCTCTGGGGTTCTTTCTTGTACTTCATCATCATTTTAGGTGAAAGAAGTACAGTGAGGATCCCATCCATCCTAGCACCCAATTTAACTGATTATTACCCCCTTCCTACTGTTACCCTGAAATAACCTCTCAGAGACACTTGTGACTGTGGCCACTACAAGGCTGGCAGATGCAAAGGAAGTTGCAGGACTGCTTTCTGTGGCCACTGGACCTGGTGGTAAGGAAGAAAGGTCTTATCTGCAGGTTGTGTGACAAGGATGCTTACAGTGTGATTAACCACCGTTTTATGCAAGTTCAGGTTTAAAATAAAGTAAACCGAGTCTTTTTAAAAAAAAAATACAAAACAAAAAAACCAACACATCTCTTGTCTTTGATGCTGTGTTTCTTCTCCTCCCCCTCCATGTTCTCTCTCTCCTATCCTTTCATTTTTTTCTTCTGCTTCCCTCCCTCTCTTCCTTTCTCAAGCTCTGTTCTCATAAAGCAGGCAATAGAAGAGAGAACGTTCCTGTCTGGCAGAGCTTACATTCTGGGAACAGGTGATGAACCAACTGCTGTGTAGTAATTTTAGAGAATGGTAAGTGTAATGGAGAAATGCTAGGTAGAGCAGAGCAAACAGGAAGCATGGGGACACAGACAGTGCGGGTACACCTAGGACTTATCCATGGGTCTGGTCAGAGAGACTGTAAACAATGGAAATTAACAGGGGGTGATAGCTTTGCTTTTCCTTTATTAAGGCAAAAGAGAGCAGTCAGGCCAGGTAAGGGGCATGATAAGGAGGAGTAGGGGTTCTATTTTATATTCATTATAGAGAATAAGGAGGTACATATTGAAATGCTAACATAGTCAATCGTCAATTGGTAGTTGCTCTCCAGGACTCCAATGGGGAGATGTTCATGAAGAGTTGGATGGAAAGGCCAGTGTTGCTCATCACTGTCAATCACTCTTATGTTTCTCTGCCCCTTCTGCAGCCCAGAGACTAGCTGCAATATCATATCATCCTGACCCATCTTCAGTTCCGCACAGGTTAATCTGACTACTTAATTCCTGATGAGCAGTTAAAAGGAAGACCCTGCTCCAGAGGAGATCAGAAAAGGGTTCTGATGTTTCAGAAAACCCTGAAGAACAAGAGATGGTGTCTAGGATTGGGATGCTTGAATGTCTAAACCCCAGAATGTAGCCCCTTCTTCTGTGGTAACGACAAGCCACACAGTGTGCTTCTTAGAATTCTAGGTAACCATGTCCCAGACCACCGCTGTTACATGACACTCTAACATAATTGCTTCATATATTAGTACCCATAACTACCCCTGGCACCTGAGTCCTAAGTAGAGTAACATAGAAACAGGGCAACATCTGACAATAGGTATAGCTTTTCCACAGAGAGTGTGGTAAGCAATGACAAGAAAATACCACTTCAAGGAGAACTAATGGCATGAAGATTCCAGGCTTGAAACAAGGGATTCGTCTCTGTGTTTGTGGGTTTCCTCTTTCCTGGACCTATGAGAATTAGTGGTCAAGGGTTGCCTCCATCAGCAGGATGTCCACTCAACCCTGACTGAACTATGCCTCCATTCACAAGCTGCCCACTCTCTTCAGGTCCATTTCCTCCTGTCTTAAATTACAGGAAACATTTTTTAAAAATATGAACACAAAGGTAAAATTTGTACAAGAAAGAGCCAGACAATCCAAAATAACAACGGAGAAGGCAAGAAACTCGCTAGCAGTTTCCAAATGTACAATCGGCATTGATAATTCTTGTGGCTTGCAGACTCTCATTCCACTCATAGGTATTTTTTTTATTGATAATTTTGTTCAATGTACTGTCTCATTATGTATTTTCACTTCATGTAGCTCATCAAACTATTTTTTAAGTTCAAAATGTGTTTATTGGGATAGTTTACCACTTAACTTGGTTTAGGGTTCGTTTACTTCTGCAACCTCCTGAAAGCATCCATCCACAAGCCCGCAGAGGATAGTGCAGAAGATACAGAAGAGAACTGTCTGCACATAGCTAAAGACAATGGTGATTGTATAGCATCCTGGGCATTAGATGTTCATAAAATAAGAACTGGGGCTCTGGACTGGACAACTCTTTGCTGTGTTATCTCGTCTCTTCTGGAGAGATCTTTTGGGAGAAGCATGTTCTGGTAAGGAAGTCTGCATCACCTGTAGGAACAGCTCATCAGTTCTTTTATCCCAGTAACCACTGATTCACCCATTCTAGAGTATGCTCTCAGCACCCGCTCAGTATATAAAGGCACTTGGGAGATGTCATCCAGTAAAGGAAATAACCCCATTGAGCTTATGGTAAATGGAGAGGAAAGAGATGGTAAATAATAAGCAAACAGAAGTACAACCTTTCTTTTGTTACGGCAAAACGAGGAAGTCAAGAAAGGGAACAGGTTAGAGGTGGGGGAGGGGTTCTCCCCTTTCCTATCCTGTAGGTGGGCACTTGCTTTAACCTTCAGCCTTACCCACTACCCAGTAGGGTATAGAAGCCTGTGGCAGCCTAGATTTACATCCTCCGGATCAGGTCTGAAAGAGCCATTTGGGGAGGACCTTCATCTCAGGGTCATGCTGGTTACCGGACAACTTACCAGATGCCTGTGCTTTGTCCCAGTAACAGTGGCAAATGTTGTTAGTATATCCAATAAAGAGAATTTTCTGGAACACTTGATAAACTCAGGTGTAGAAAGGGTAGCAGAGGTCTTAAAAACAGCAAATATTAAAGCTTCGTCTCTGGGATTTTGAGAAAATTGTTGTTGTTCTATGGTTTCATGAGGAAAACACTGTGAATAAAATGCAGAAATAATGAAGGAAGAAAAAGGTGATAAGGTCACTCATATCTTATTCCCATTCCAGATATAGTCTATCTATACCTGACATAAGTTTATATCCAGATATATTAATCTCTGTCAAGTTTATTCGTGTTCATACAATATAGGCAGTCACAATGCATCGGTTTGGAATAATGTTTAATTTTCAAAATTACATGTGTCCATTGAGAAATACTTAACTTTTTAATTTAAATTCTCATTTTTATTTTTGTGAGTGTGTACATGGCATGTAGTGGTTTGCCACGGGAAGCCAGAAGAAGAAGCTAGAGCCCCTGAAGCTGGAGTCTAAGGCAGCTGTGAGACATTCTTTGTGGGTGCTGGGTACCGTACTTATGTTCTCCACAAGTATACATTCCTAACCCCTGAGCCATCCCTCGGGTCCTGGAAGAAGATGTAGAAAATGTAAAAGAAATACAACAGCTTAGGCCACCTCAGAACTTACCTCCAAGAGATCATTTGCAACCAGCTTGGTTTTTATTTTTTCTTTCTTTTCTCAATCATGACTCATTTTGTAACCAATGGCTAATGTGTTTATAAGGCTGGTAGTTTGTATTGGCAGGATTTCCAAAAGAGAAGACTTCCATTTATCTCACAGGAAAGCAAACTTAAATAAGACACAATCGTGGCTGTTGTTTTGAGGCAGAAACTTAGCAAAGAGTTTCTGGATCCTTCGGAGCCTTGTTGAGTTGAACAGAATTGCATTTCCACAGATAGAATAATCTGAGTAGGGAAGTGGTTACCTACCTCAGCAGGGACTATGATGAGGAGAAGCCTGGTGCTGAAGAGTACTGTTTCCTTAACCATCAGCAGTCTTTCCTTATAGAGAACAGAAATAAACGCCGTCTGATGGTTGCTTGGTATGACTCAGTTCAATGGGCTTTCTTTTTTCTTTTTCTTTTATGAGTGTTTGTGCTTAGACAGGGTTTTACTATGTAGGTCCAGCTGGCCTGGAACTCTCTATGTAGATCAGGCTGGCCTTGAACTCCCAGAGATCCACCAGTCTCTGCCTCCTGAAAGCATTGGGATTAAAAGTGTGTGTCATCACACCTGGTAACATTTTCTTAATATCAAAAAAAGGTTTAATAAATAGAAACAAATTCTTCATGTTGTCCCTCCTCACAGCCCTTCCAGACTGGGCCCACCTCAGATTACTCCACTTGTGGAAATGGAGTTCTATTCAACTCAACAAGGCTCCGAAGGATTCAGAAACTCTTTACTAAGCTCCTGCCTCAAAACAATGACCATGGTTTTGTTGTATTTAAGCTTGGCTTTCTGTTAGATAAATAGAAGTCTGTCACAAATCTTGCTGACACAACCTACTTACCTTATAAATGCATTAGTCATTGGTTACAAAATAAGATAGAGACAGAGAGAGAGAGAGAATGAGAAAGAAGGAGAGAAAGAGACAGAGACTCAAACTCAGCAGTTTATTGTCTGGTCTTAAATGGCAGCGGCAGATGTGACTGACCTGTGGGAGAAACTTCTGGAAGTGAGAAGTAAGATGGATCAAATTTTGTTCTACAGTTTGAAAGCTACAACCAAGCCAAGTTCAGGGTTAAGAGTTAGGAGGGGCTGCAGAGATGGCTCATCAGTTAAGAGCATGTGTTGCTCTTGTGAAGGATCCTGGTTTGATTCTCAGCATAGATATGTGTGTGTGTGTGTGTGTGTGTGTGTGTGTGTGTGTGTGTATGCAGGCAAAACACTCCTGCACATAAAATAATAAATTGTTTTTTAAAAGAAAAATAAAAAACCATGGCAATTTTATATTGGCATGTTGATTTGTCAGTTGGCCAGGATTAAAAATTACATAAGGTAGAATTAAAGATCCTGCCAGGTCCTCTTAGCTCTGGCACTTAAGGCCTTACCTAGTGACCCTCTGAGAATTGTGGGTAATATAAGGGAGTTTCCTGGGCCAAAATCATGCCTTTGCTTTAGGCAAAGCTTACACATGGGGGTACAGCATAGCAGAGCTAGGGATCATCCTGCCTCTGTCCAGGCACAGTCCCTCAGCCCCAGAGCTCCCTTTACATCATGGTGGGTGATTGACCGTGTCCTCTGAGCCCCACCCTCTGTGCTTACTGTAGCTCAGTTTCTCCTTCTCAATTCTGTTGTTCTCCCTCCCCTCCCCCATTGTTCAGGAACCCATTCTCTGTTAAGCTCCTGTATAGAAGGCATACAGTCCTTCATCTTGGGGCTGTTTTCCAGAGAACCTGACCTAAGACATGGGGTATGTGAGTGGTGTATTCCCTCAGCAGATGCGTTTCTGGGCTACTTTCATGTTGGAATGATGGCTTGGCTGGATTTCCCATTCTCAGGTCACCATCTTCTCTTTCAAAACATTGTGGCTATGGCAATGAATCCACCTTCTTCTAGGGTTTGGAGGAATGGCCTCTGGAGCCAGCTTGATGGATATTCCTTGGCAAGCTCCTTATTTCTACTGCTTTGATTCGTGTGAGATTTTAAAATTGTTTCTCACAATTAAAAAAAAAATCTCACTAGGATGTGTTTCTAAGTGAGTGTCTTTCATTTAGCATGTCTGGAAGACAAAGACTTGCTTACTCATGTTTTTTGTCTCTGGATGTCTCTGGCTCTTCCAGGTTGACAGCAAGTCCAGTAATATGCAGTTCAACAGCTTTGGCAACTTCAGGGAAGCACTGAAGTTCTAGTTGATTCTCTAGAGTGTAACTTCATGCCCACCACCATATCTTCAACATTTTGGAGCTTTGTCCTACCCACTACACTCGGGTACAATGTCCTCCCTAGAATCATGATGCCACTTTTCCTTTGTCCTCTTCCCCTGACTCAGTCCATTCTTAGCCTCCAGTACTTTCTCTAAGTCCCATCTAAGTACTTGCTTATATGAGGCAAGTGACTGTGACTCCCCTCAGCCCTCCCAAAGCCCTGCTGAACTGCATTGCCTGTATCAATGGTTCCTCAACTTTATCAACAGCATGTTTTCCAAGACAGGTTGCTCATCTAGCAAGCCAAGGCATGGGACTGGGTAAGCCCTGACATCCACTTCTGTTCTGACACGCACAATTCTAGGTTCCCTAGATTGTGGTACACACAAAAGGCGTGGCTCATTACAGATGACTCAGTTTTACCTTCCACCTGCCCATTTGAGTCATCTTTTCAACATGCACCTTGGCCATCTGCAACTCATGTGGCCATTGCCTGCAAATTCCACTCTTGTACCCACCCACTCCCATATCTAAAACTCTCAGCTACAGCAGAGGGCGCCAGAGAGCAGACCCCGCCCTTCATATATAGCCCACTTTCTGAAGGCAACAGATGTGGCCCCAGCAGGCAGCCCAACTTGCACATCTGGCCAGCTGCTTTCCCACTCTTCTTCCCCTTTCTTGTCCAGCACAGCAGTGAATGGCAGTGCCACCAGGGATGAACACTTGCAAAAGCAGGCTAGAAGACACACAGCGCTGCAGCTGCTATCTCCAGAAAGGAAGAGCAAAGCAACATCCAGGTGGAAATTCAAACAGACTGTCTGCTTGTCAGTTCAGGAGCTTTCTGCTTGATGGCTCTGGCTTCCTCTCACTTCCTGTTAGTCTGATGGAGAGGCACAGAGGACAGAGGCTTCTGAGCCAGGTTGTCTTGCTCAATTAGGAGGATGAAGCCCTGGGTCCTAGGGGAGAGAGACATTCTTTTAACATGGATCTTTAACACCAGAACTTGCTCCTACTTTGCTCCTAGTATGATGGACTCTGCTTGGCCTGCATCAGACTGCAGAGAGCATGTGTCAACTTCTATCAGGAACCACATCTGCTTGATTCAAGGGAGGCTGCTGATGGAGAAACAGATGAAGCCCCTCAAATCGGCCTCTCCATTCCATTTCCCAGGGCCCCATTCTTGCTCTCTCTTCACTTCCTGTCACATCACGTCATCGTCATGCTTGGTTTTCTTAACTGCTGACACCTGCCTTCACTGTGCCCACCTGTCCTCCAGATTCTCTTGTCCTTGCCTGGATTTATTGCCTGCTGTCTTTAACAAGGCAGGACTTCTTTTCATCTGCTTCCCCAGTGACCCCTCATTTCCTTCTTGAATCTCTTCCTGAATGCCTTTCAGTCTCCATTGTGTGGTTGATCCTTAGCTGGTGCTACTATTCTGGAAGGCTCTAGAAACTTCAAGAGGTGGGACTTGCCTATTTTGAAAAGTAGATCACTTGACTCTATTATCCCTGGCTCCTCCCTGTGTCTTCACCATTTCCTGTTTACCTTGATGGGAATAGCTCCCTTTCACCACATGGTACCACTGCTCAAGCACATGAGACCAGAGCCCTCTGAAGCTATGAACTGAGATCCTCTTGAGTTATAGCATCAAGGGAACTTAACGTAGGCAGCATATATAAAGCTCCCGTCCACATCCATTGTAACAAGAGGAAATCACTGATGTACAGGTCTTGATACCATGAGAATAGAAGTTTTTACAATCTTAGGCACCTAAGGAAAAAAAGTAGCCAAAATTATAAAATACAACTAGATGCAAAGATGATTTCCATCTGTAGCATGACAATAAAAATCACAACAAAATACAAAATTTAGGCTAGTGTTACAAACCTCACAGACTGCAACCAAGCCCTTCACTTCATTTCTCAGCTGACGCGTACATCTTTAGAGTCCTTGGAGATGCTCTCCCTCACACCTCTGGCTGTGTGCTCTTTGCTATCTCAGAGCAATGCTGTCAAAGGAAGACAGCAATAAATCTCAGCAACATTTGTTTCATATTTCTGATTAAAAGTACACTCGGAGAAAAGTTCCTTTCAGCTCAGTCATTTCATAGGAATTTTGAGAGTGTCATCAAATTTGGGGAAACTTCTACTCTGCTTCTAAGACTTCAAAGATGCTCCTTCTGATTTGCAAAGTGCTTCTCTTCCTTCAGTTGTGCTTATGGTCCTGGGAGCCCTTCGGGGAGACTCGAGACTAACCTGTACTAATGTTAGCATAATTTTACTTGTGGCCACTAACCTTGCTTCCACAATCACTAGACTGAAGCCTGGGAAGGCTCTGCAAATTGCTTCATTTCTTTCATAGGTATAAGGATTTTCTTTGGCCTCACATTCCAGCTTCTTCTATAGGGATGAAGCTACCTTGCTTGGGCTTGATGGTCTTGTGTGCTCTGCTGGAGGCCAGTGGGGGACCTCCAGTGACAGGGAGTAATAGCCAGAGTAATCACCACCCATTGAGCACTCCACAGGCGTCACCTTCTGGGATAAGAACTAAACATGTCACCTTGTTTGATCTTCACAGATTCCTACGAAGGGTTTCCCTTGCCTCATTTTTTCCAGGATGGTTCACGTTACAAACTTGGATGCCAAGCTGTTTTTCCTATTACTCTCTTGTTCACTCATGTAGTTCAAGGGAGATCAATCAAGGGGCCACTCATAGCTCCCCCAGAGGCTTTGTGTGTTGCAACTGTCTTACTCTCTGTAAAGGGGGATTTCTGAAGACATTCTCTGTGCCACTGGCACACACACAGAGGGTTACAGAAGAGTCCTCAGTCCTTTTTGTGAATGGACCATGGGAGACATGTGCCCAGTCTACAGCAGTGATCAACAGGTTATTCATCACAGGGCCGTGACTCACACTCAGGCTCTGTGGTCAGAGTAGTGCAGGTTAGCTTCAGGGGTTCCCCCAGCACTGTAATCATAATATGAAGAGTAGAAAAAAAAATGACTTGTGAAGAGGAAGGACATCTTTCCTTCAAATTTTAGAAACACAACCTTTTGTGCCAGATGAGTGCAATCTCAATGGGTTCTTGAACCAACATATCTAGATCTTTTTTTTTTCTTCTAGAAACTTCTTGTGTTAAGTCATGCTTGCCAGCCCAGCCACCCCTACCAAGGAAGGATGTCCCCTCCTATGAGAAATATTAGTCTGAAATTTAGAGTTGGGGTCTACTCCTCTTTTAACAGCAAGCAGGCCTCAAATGGAGATGACCCTGAGGGATGGTGCCACTTCAGGCCTGCATGTACAGGAAGAGTATGTTACTATGTCATCCCTCATAGAACTAGAGCTTCTTATTGGATGGCAGAAATTGTGGCAGTGGAGAATTACAACATTGGCATGGGCAGGGAAGGAAACTGAGGCTTTCTCTGCTCCAGGGCCCAATGTGAGTGAACACAGAACTAAGCATCAGACTTTAGTTGGCTTCAACCTAGAATCTATGTACCCAACCTAGAGTGTATATATGGGGGGGGGGAGAGAGAGAGAGAGCACATCTCCATAGTCTTCATGGGACAGTTGTGGATCTAGTGATGAATTTATAGATGATAAAAGATGTTACAGGTTTACAGCAAGGACTCTGAGACAAAATTATCTGTTTGGTGAGCTTTATTAAGAGAGTTAAAAGTTCACAGGCACAGGCAGTCACTATGAGGCTCTAAACCAGGAGGGCATTAACTGAGGGGGACTGGTGATGTATATACCAGGATGGGGGTCCTGAGGGGAGAGAAATCTTCAGTTCTGGAATATCAAAGGAGTTAGGGCTCTGCACTGTAGATAGAGCAGAGTGATCCTGAAGGGAGACAGACTCTTCAGTACCTTCAGACAAGACAGGTTTCAGACTCTTACAGGTTTCAGAGGCATTGGAGGAAGGGTTCATATGACTTAGCCTATGTGCTAAAAGTCAGAAAGGATTGATGAAATTAACTTATAATTCAAGGTTGTCTCACAGCTGCAAAGTGGAAGAGAGTGCAGCTCTCTGTGAGAGTGTTGAGTCCATAGCAGCTATGTGGGCAGCTTTGAGAGAGGGAGACTGCAGACTGTGTGGCCTGATTTGGGGGAGAGAGTAGCTAGCTGGGCTGTGATTTAACAATGAAAACACATCATACATACAACATTGGAGCCTGGCTGGCCTGAACACTAACCCCTCTTGTCCCATTGAAGTAAGTCCCACCTCTTCCGTGAGTTTGCTCTATTTGGAGGATGACTCTTCCAAGGTCTATTCTTGGTAAGCCACAGAACACTGGACTGACATTGTAGTTAGCAAATGCAGAGAACAGAGAAGGAACCTATCATCAATGGTTAGAAATGTATGTCCCTGGTTAAGCACCCTGGGTAGGGATGACTATGATTGCTCATAAGCCTGAAGGGTAAGTGGCATCCTCTCAAGAGCATGGCTAGTCTGCTAGAAAACAAGCTTCTACTAGAATGCTAGAATGACCTCGGCAGAGGGCAGTCTGTCTGGTTTGTATTCTTGACATTACTGCATTTGCTTAGTCTGCAACTGGGCTTCCAGATGAATAAGAGATGGAGGACCATCTCAAATGCAGTGTTGTGTCCAGGAACTACTGAACAGTTACCATCTTCCTCCATCTCCAATGTCGATTAACATGGTTTGGCTTTTGAGACAAATGTCTTGTCTTGACATCCAGGAAGTATATTGTGGTTTCTTGAATACATTGCCCTGATTTCATTCAATACATATCAAGTGATGACCACGTATACGGTGCAGACACTAGACCATGAATTTTAGAAAGAACATTAGTCTAATCTAATTTTTCATGGTTTTTGTGGGATTCTTGAGTAACTCCTTGTAAATATCCACCAAAGAGTTTATTTATGAGAGAGGATGCTCTCATGATCTGAAAGGCTTCATCATTAAGATGAAAATCCTAGCTGAGAAGAGCTGGCTTTTCTCTTGATCTCTGAGTGACTTCTACATAGCAGCGTGACATATCTAGAATCCACAGTGATGGCTCCAGAATACTGCTTGCTAGAGATTTCATATGGATGCAATCACAGTCCAAGTTGCCAAGTCAAAAATGCCAGTGGGACTTTAGACAGCTGCCCATACAGATAACGTGCCTTTGGCTTTTTGACAAAGTGTCTTCCATATGTGAGTGAAGATGTGCAGGCTCAATTCTATTACCAAGGACAGGAACAAAGGGTCAGATCACAGTGAAGAGCACCTATGTCAAACATAACTTGAATTTGGAAATAAATGATGTGGACATTTCTTTGCCTTTTATTGGTGGAAGGTTTATGGGGGTGGGGGAGGTGTAGTTTGTAAAGCAAAGCCAGACGAAAGTATATAATTTAAAAGCAGAAGTTCCTCTCTGTTATATGTAGATGTTAGAGGTGATGTATAAAGTACTAGGGGTGTCTCTCAAGAAAGGGGAATAGTTAGAGAGGAACTGGAGGGGGGACTGGAGTAGAAGGATTAAATGGGGAGTGAGAAGAGGGAGTAAAGGAGAAATATGGGGGAGCAACTAACATTAGGAATCATTTGAGGGGCTGTATAGAAACCTACTATAGTAGAAACACAGTACACATGTATCTGAAAGAAATCTACATGGAGCTACCAAGTAATTGGGGAAACAATGATCCAACTAAGTATCTTTTGCCACCGAGTGAAACGTCTAGCGCCACTGCCAGGAATGGGCTACACCTAATTGAGTTATTGGCCAAAGGGACCCCATGAAACCTCCGAAACAACCCAGGCTATTGCCAAAACTATTGGCTGCTCTCCACAAACTGATGGGAAGGCCTTTACCCAACTCATTGGACACGGAGAAACCAAGCTGGTGCCTACCTAGAGCCTTTATCCCTAGTGACTAGTGTTCTTGGTGTGGGAAGGTATTCTGTACACTAGTAGAGGAGAAAGGTAAACACCAACCCAGTAACAAAACCTGTGGTCTGTGATGATGACCTGCCTGTCTGTATGATATGCTGGTGCATTAGTGACACAAATGTTATGTGATCTGATTGGATTTAATGTCCACTCCACCCAATGGAACTCTTGCCTGACACTGCTCAGGTGGCCAAGAACATGAGACTAGATAGGCTAAGAACTTAGGGAAAACCAAATAGCATTGATGTGCAGAAGGAACATAGCAATAAAATGAAATTTTGCTATATCCATTGTTAGCATTTTGTCTAGGCTCTGCCCCACAGTTACCTGGCAATAGCCAGGTGTGCCTGACTCACTATAAAAGGGGCTGCTTGCCCCTCCTCTCTCTCTTGCCTTCTTGCTCAGGCCCTGTCCTCTCCATCCTGTTCCCTATTTCTCTCCACTCCCCTCCCCCCCCAACATGCTCACAGCTGGCTCCTCTCTCTCTCTCTCTCTCTCTCTCTCTCTCTCTCTCTCTCTCTCTGCCTTTCTCTGTCTCTACTACCCACTCTACTCCCCTCCCCATCCTTGAATAAACTCTATTCTATACTATACCTTCATGTGGCTGGTGCCTCAGCCTGGGTCTGCTTAGGCACCCCCCTTCCCCCACAAATGACTACACATCCACCAAACATACTCTCTCCCTTTATTTTTGTAAAACACAACACGCAAGGATAAGTGTCTCACTCAGTCATCATTGGAGAAGCTTCCTCTTGCGGTAGAAAAGAACTAATACAGACTTGTAACTGGACAATGTGCAGAGCGTAAGAAACTGGAACATCAGTACTAAAAGCGATGTCTTCATTTAAGCCCTTCCCTCAGGGTTTGGGGAATTATGAGAAAGAAAAGGCAGAAAGATTGTACTGACCAGCACAGATAGGCGACACTAAGGAAACAGTGTCTTCCAGACACAACAGGACTAAGACACATACGACATCACAGTGTGGCAGCATGCACAGGGTCTACACGGGTTTAAACTAGAGGGAGTCTAGCGCAGACAGAAGAACTGGACACAAGCTCCCATTGCTAACCAAGCCACCCTCTCCAATCGACAAACCCTTCCAAAAGAAAAGATAGTTTTCCTCTAATGGAGTCTCACTGTTTGTATATACCACATTGAAGAAGAAGCCTTGTGTTAGCAATAGATAGGCCAAACAAAAAAAACCTCGATGAATGGTATTTTCGTGGATTTGTTTTCTTTGTGTGTGTCTCAGTGTTGCTTTGTTTGAACTCCCCCTCCTTTATTTTATCTTACTGGCCTTTTATTTGCATATTAAGGTTTCTAATTTTGTGTTTTTATGGGTTTTATCGTCTCTCTCTGTTTTTTTTTTTTTTCTGTTTGTTTTCTAAAGAGAAAGAGAAAGAGGGCATGGGGTTACGGTTGGGAGATACATGGATAGGCCACAGGAGACCTCAGAACACTTCAGTTAGTTGATAGGTGTCAGGTGGAACCAGAAGCAGAATTTTAAAATATCTTTGCATTAAAAACAAAAATCAAAACCTCACCAATTCCTGGCTGCCAATCTGAATCCTGGCTGTACCATCAATTCCCACTTTCTTGCCCTGCCCAGAAACCCAGCTGTTCTTTGCCTTCAATAGCTTAGACTAATTGGACAGTTGGTCCTCTCCTGTAGGCTCCTAAGTCGCTGTAGGCAGCCAACAAAAACAAACCCTGAGGAACCTGCCTGAGTCTAGTCCAAAGAAAACAAGGAGAGTGGTTATACCTTTTCCCTAGCTGTAAAGACCATGTAGTAGCTAAGATGGAGCCATCTTGGGTGAAGATCAAGTTGGCCTCCCCCTGGAGATCTTATCAAAGAATTTCTGCCCTCCAGGTTTCCTGATAAGATAAAAGACAGAGGCTTGTCAGGTGCACCTTTCTTCTCTCCTAAGCCTCCGCCAGTTTTATCTCTTTTTAAAGGAAGGGCTGATTGCTTCTTCTGATAGGATCCTCTGGAATGTGCTGGTCATAACTGGCCCTTCATCTTCTCTGCTAAGCTTCAGAGATAGAGCCCCTGCTTTTAATTAGGTTCAGGTGAATTTGGACTGGGCCAAGAAGAAAGTTTTCCATGTGTGACTAAGCTGAAGTCACTTCTGGACTCAGGGTGGCTGACAGTTAGACAATATTACATAATAGTTTGAGTGCCAATAAATCCATTTTCATTAACACTTGCTACTTTTATAAAAACCAGTCTCCTCCAGAGGCATGGAGATGGAGTTTGTTTGATTTCTCTATACCTACTCAGTGTGAAGGAGGCAAGAAGCATAGGGAATGGTTTAGTGAGCAGGGACTCTGCTTGTTTTAGGCAATGTTCACATTCCTTTTGTAATAATGCCCTGAGATTCTTAGTTGTAAGTGGTGTGCACAAACACTCCACAACAATGTACCTAGCAACCTGCTAATAACATAGGGTTGACACCCGTGCAAGCTGAATTAAGTCCCCTTAGAACAACAGAATACACTGTATCTCTCCTTGATAACTACCACTCGAAGCTTCTGAGCTGCAAAGCTGGCTCAGTGGTTAAGAGCTCTGGTTGTTCTACCAGAGACCTAGGTTTCGTTCCTAGCGCCGAAGTGGTAGCTCACACTCATCTGTAACTTCTGTTGTAGAGGATCTGAAGCCCTCCGCTGGCCGGCATGAACACTGTTCTCATGGAGCATACTTATGGCCAGCATGAACACTGCTCTCATGGAGCATACTTATGGTGTATACTCATAGTGTGCATGTGTTCATGCAGTGCCAACACTCATACACATAAAACAAACAAAACACCATAATAATTTTAAAACGTTTAAAAAAAACTCTTATAGTTTCTATTTAAATGTATAGTTTCTATTTAAATGCATTCGGATATGAATAGTGGAAGACCAATCCAGTCTAACTGGTTTTGAGAATGTTCATGATAAAGCAAACATCATCCTAAAAGTGAACTTTTAGGGAGAACCATCTACTTACCATCTTATGACTAAGCACAATTGGGCATGAGTATAATTAAAATTACATGCATTGTGGGGAGTGTTTTAGTCAGGGTTTCTGTTCCTGCACAAACGTCATGACCAAGAAGCGAGTTGGGGAGGAAAGGGTTTATTCAGCTTACACTTCCACATTGCTGCTCATCACCAAAGTCAGTCAGGACTGGAACTCAAGCAGGTCAGGAAGCAGGAGCTGATGCAGAGGCCATGGAGGGATGTTACTTACAGCCTTGCTTCCCCTGGCTTGCTCAGCTTGCTTTCTTATAGAACCCAGGACTACCCAGCCCGTGGATGGTACCACCTACAACGGGCCCTCCCACCCTTGATCACTAATTGAAAAAATGCCTTACAGCTGGATCTCATGGAGGAAGGCATTTTCTCAAGGGAGGCTCCTTTCTCTGTGATAACTGCAGCTTGTGTCAAGTTGGCACACAAAACCAGCCAGTACAGGGAAAGACATGTGCAGTAAGGGAGTGGTTATTTGTCAATCAAAACAGAGTACTCCCAAACTACTCTTGTAAGAGACAAAATCCTCCTTCTCTCTTGAACCCCCTAAAAGGCTCCAAGCAGTACTAGCCCCTTGAGTACGTTTCTCCTCTCACTTGTGTGGAGTACTCCTTTATGTGTTTCCTTGCAGTGCATTCCTTAATGATCCACAGTATGGCTTGGCTTTGAAATAAAGTTTTCTCACTATGTTGTAATCTGTGTGGGCTTTAAGTTCGTCCTTGAGTAGAGGCCAAGAACCTGGAAATATCCATCTGAGACCTCAGTCACTGGTAACAAATGCATCCTCAACCCCACCCCACCCCTCTTGCTGAGAAAAGAACTCAAGATGCCAACAGGTGCAAGATTCTCTTCTGTTTAGTGGAGATCTAACTCAGACATATGCCAATAACTTCAGTGGCTCCTATATTCTTCTGGAGGTCTCCTTATCAATGCCTTCAGACCAGAATCTTTATCAACCCTATCCTAGATGAGTAGCCAGATTGCAAATGGGTAAATGAGCTCAAGGCTTGGGATGGATTAGTCTGAAATGAAAAAAAAAATAATAATGTTCTAGGTAAGACAAATGCTACCACCAGCAATACAGCCCGACTATTCTGCCTGAGCCAGAGAAGCCAGGTTACTACCACAGTGACCTTAGAAATGGTGAAAACGGTATTAAGACTATTTCGGGGAAGTAAGGCAGATTATTTAAATTCATAATGTATCTAATTAAAAAATATTTTTTTGTAACTAGAATTCTTAGGAAGTTATGAAATAGGTCTGTGGTTTGGCAGCATTGAGCAGGGACAAGGAAGGTAGGTTCTGGACCCAAGACTGAAGAACATCAGAGTCCCCCCGAAGATCTGTCCCTCTGACTTCAGGCACACCCTGGGACTCAGGGGTATATACAATAAAGACATGGCTCATCCTGGCAGGAAGTATACAGGAAGGAACATTGTATAGCTTTGGAAATGGGCTTGGGACTTTAGAATAAAAATGGCAGGGTCCTGAGTATTTGCCAAGTGGTCTCCAAGTGTCGAAAGACTGTGGCTGGGAGGCACATTCTCTCATCAAGACTGTTTAATGGGTATAAGAAGGCTCCAGTGCTAGATAGACACCATTATTCTCTGCATGGAAGAAAGAGTAAGGTAGAGGTAAAAAAATAGGAGACCCGGGCCTGGGGAGATGATAACTCTCCCAGTAAAGTGCTTCTAAGCAAGCATGAGGCCTCCGCCACTACTTCAGATCTCCAGCACTCAAGGAAAAGGGTGTAAACCTAGTGCTGAGGATGCAGAGACAGGTGAGTCTGGGACTTGCTGGCCTGCCAGCCTCAGAGAATCAATGAGGTCCCACTTCAACGGGAGACCCTCTCTCAAAAATTAAGGTAAAAGACACCACAAGATGGGTTAACTGTTGAAAGTGCTTGGCCCTAAAACCCTACCACCCAAGTCAGCCCCTTAGAGCCCATGTAGAGGGAAGAGAATCCAACTCTTGGAAGCTGTCTTCAACCTACTCCCCTCCCCTTTCCTCTCTCACTTCTTTCCCTCCCTCCATCCTCCCTCTCTCTTCTCTCTCTAATAAAAATGAAATTAAATTATGGTAGAGATGAACAGAGGAAGGTAGATATTGACTTTCAGCATCTACATCCATGTACACACATAGCCCCACTCATATGCACACACATGTGCATGTACACACACAGACACACACAGACACACACAGACAAACACACATACACACACAGACACACACACAGACACACACAGACAAACACACAGACACACACAGGCACACACACATACACACACAGACAAACACACATATATACACACACACACACTGAAAGCAAACAAATCTAAAACCCAGGGCTCTACCAGCTGAAGCTAAGTTGGCTGTATGTTCTGTGAGTCAGCCTTCCATTGCTGAGATAAATGACTTACAGGGAAAAAAAATGAACCCTAACTCAGGACTTCAGTCCATGTCCCAGTTCTTAGAGGTACGATGAAGCAAGCATCATGGTGAAGACAGTGTAGTGGATCAAAGCTGCTTAGCTCATGACACCAGGAAGTGGGGGTGCTGTAAGGCTAAGATACACCCCAAAGAGGACAGCTCCAAAGACATTCCCTTCAACTGGACACTGCCCAAGTTCCTGACACCTGCTAATAGCCCATAAAATTACAAAGAGATGATTAATCTGTTGACAATGTCATAGAACACATGATCTGACTGTGGCCTCAAAGTCCCACCTCTGAACTTTGCTGTGATGGGGACCCAGCCTACAACATGTGAATCTTTGGAGAAGCTTTCTGATCCAAGCTATTATATGAATCATCCTCTGGGAAATTGCTAATGACTACCTCTAGCTTAAAACAAGCCCAGAAAGGTAGTTTTCTTCTCTCGGCTCATTGCTTCAATACCTACCATCTCCCCAAGCCATGGTTCTGTTCACACCCTACTGCACACAAATCTTAAAGATTCTAGGGCCTTCAAACAGGAGGAAAGGGGCAGCCTTGAAACGTTGAAGGTGAGAGGAAGCCAGTAGGAAGGATCTGTTCAAGAGAGTGAAGACTGTACCCAGTCTTCCAAGCCTTGTCTTCTGAGACCCTAGATGGTTTCCTCCACCACCAGCTCCTATGTTAAGGATTTTTATGGACATGACTCTATGAGACGTGAAAACAACACCACAAGATAAGAGTTCTTGTCTCCATTTTGTTGATGAAGAAATCAAAGCTGCCCATTATCCTGTGACTAGGTAAAGATCACACTGCCATCCATGAGGAGGCAGAGTCTTGTCACTTGTATGGTACACAAGATTGGCTCTTAGATCCATTCCCTTTCCCATCCTTCCATCTTTCTCTCCTCGAATACCTTGCTACTGCCTCATGCTCCTTAGAGCAGACCTTTTGCCCTTCCTGTTAAAGCTAAGAGTGTGGGATGCAACAGTCTTTCCTTTAACCCAGTCAAACCCCAGAAGCCCCCAGGAGCAGCACTGGGAAATCTTGAGGGAGCTGCTGAGGAGAAGCAGGAAGACCCGGTTTCTCCCCTGAGTGAAGTCTGAGTCAAAGGGTCATGTGAGTTCTGTATGAGTTATAGTTCTCCAGGGAACTGGAGACCATAAGATACTTCAGACACAGGACACATAGATTAGGTTTATATAAGCAACTGCTTCACACAATGATGGAAGCTGAGATGCTCCACAACTTTCTTTCTGAAAGCTGGAGGCACAGGAGTCACAAACATGAAGAGCCAAGAGGAGCCAATGGTGTATGATCCAGGAGTTCAAAGAGCCAGACAACTAGAAGCATCTCTATGTCAAAGGACAGGAGAAAGGGGCATTTCAGGTCACATCCACACATGGAGCTCTCCTCCTAGCCCTCTATGGAAACAGACTCCAAAGGAGACAACATTTCCCCAGACATGTGGCTCTCCTGGACCATTCAGTCCTATGCAGGTAGCAGTGCACAAGCAATTTGGTATTCTCAAGAAAACTGGCCCTGCCTCTTACCTGCTGCAGCACCCAGAAAGCAGACTCTGGTACCTCAACTGAGCAGAACCATGGAGCTGGGCTTGATGGTGTGGGCCCTGGTGAGCCAGCCACCAGAGAATAACAGATGGAACACTGGTTTTGCCCCCTTGCTGGCTGTGGCACTGGAAGGGTCAGCTGGGGCAGGGAAGGAGAGCTTGCCCTGGTGGTGTGGGCACAGTGAAGCCAGTGGGCTGACCAGTTCAGATACCTCTCAGGTCCAGATCCATGACTTTGAATTGGTTCACCCCAACATCTACCCCATGGACATGGACAAACTTCTGGAGTGCATGAAGGGGCTGGCCCTACAGATATAAAACTATAGGATCTCCGTGACATGGAGGCAACAACAGGATATCCAAGAGGAGTCCCCGTGAGGTTCCAGTATTGATACAGCAGCAGAAGCCAGAGGCCACATACCAGACCAACGAGTCATGGCAATGAACATTATGGCTAGCAAATAATTGTGGACAAAAGGCTATACTGTAGGGCACACTGTGGCACATTACAGCTTCCACAATGAGACTTTGTTTTTTTTCTCTTTTGGATGGTTGCAAGGGTGGAGGGTAGGTATGATGGGATAGGGAGATGGATGGGATTAGGGTGCATGATGTGAAACTCACAAAGAACCAATTAAAAGTGAAAACCCAAACCAAAACACTGTATGCTTACCTTTTATTCCATGCTTGCTTGTACCGCAGTGTGAATTTCAAAAGAAAATGGGCTTTATCTTCCCTCTCTCTTGCATCTCCAGTGTTCACACCTAATAAATCACCCTTCACCTTGTTGGTTGCACAAATAACTTAGCTCTCTCCTGCAGCTAAGAAGTTGTACAATTAATCAACCTTCTCTGGACGAGGTCTCAGAGTAAAGAACTTACAGAGAGTCTTGCCGTTTCGAGGAGATGACGTACTTCTAATTTTGGTAATTGGCATTCAGGTTCTTAGTACTTGGCTAGACAGAGATCAACTACTCTGCAACATACTTATCCACACAGCTCTCTGTGTCCTGATTTTCAAGGTAAGGTATCGTCTGTCCTAGGGCTGTGGTGAGAATGTAGATTAAGTGCTTCTCCCAGTGCCCAGTATACATCAGGTGTGTAATATATACTGGTTTCCCTCCAACAGCTCCTTATGTTCTTCAGGGATATTGTGGTCCTCACAGGAACATGGCTTCAAGGACTCAAGAGAAGGTGGGATCTGTAGGCTCAGGCAGTGATTAGTGAGAGATAGGACAGGGATTGATACCACTGTAGCTGCTAGCATGCTCCCAGGGCTATAAAGTCAGAGGGTACTGAGCAGGCCTTATCTGTTCCTCTAGGCCATCTGTGATGCTCTGGACGACATGATGAATACTAGCCCAGTTCATGTATATCCAAATTCTAGTCGTGTTCCCTGGTATACCAGCTGAGAGCAATAAGTCGAGTAACAGTTATCTCCTGTGCCTGTCAGTCTGAACTGATATGGCATGACAGACTCTATGAGGATCTCTCTCTCTCTCTCTCTCTCTCTCTCTCTCTCTCTCTCTCTCTCT